>NC_135553.1:24121948-24274448 GCF_964340395.1 Glandiceps talaboti
TTATCAAAATAAATTTTGGTAATTTTATGAATCTATTTTGAGTTCATTTTACACTCAACGGAATAAGGGAATATTCAAAAGGAAATCTTGAAAAATGCATATTTCAATATCAATTTTATTATGCGTGGAAATCAACCATGGATTTGTATAATTTAATGTTTTAGCTTGATAGCAGGGATGGTGGTGAAGATGATCTGAATGAAGTGGTACGACAGTTGGACTTAGAAGAACAATTCAGTACTAAAGCAAAAAAAACTTGTAAGCGTATAATATTGGTGGTTCGTTTTTGGCGGTTTTTGTTTGGTTTGATTTTTGAAATTTTTTTGTGCTGGGAATTGCTCTCAGCAATTTTCTTTTCATGCAGACAAATATATACATATATACAACCATACAATTTTCTACAGAATTATACAATACTGTTTATAAGTTATGCACCACAAACCTTGTTCATATATTACTTGAACATGTCATGTCGCATTTTTGGTGATAATTGCAAGTTGTAGATCGTGAGAAAATCTCAAATTATTTCCTCAAAAGTATATATTGATAGATTGAGGAGAAGAGGCAGTTGTCTGCAAAATATTCAACCAAAAAGTTTGTACTATGATCCGTTGTCACCAGTATCTCATATATTACCTGAGTACTAGTATTCCATGTACATTTTTGGTGATATTTTAAAGTTAGTAGTTCATGAAAAGGTCTCAAATTTTTGCCACAAAATAAATTCAGGAGGTGGTTGTTGGCGACATATCAAGAAAAAGTTTGTACATTGTTCCTTTATCATCTGTATCACAGAAGTAGATTTTATTGAAAGTAGAGACAAAGTGCTATCATCATTGTTATTAATTCTTTCCTTGCAAAGTATAATAATATTCTGCTATTTATCCCTGTAGCTATCAGTCCACGTGAACAGAAGAAGGAACAGATCCTAGAATCCAAGAAAGCATACAATATTTGTAAGTATTTATAAAGCTAATAACCAGTGTAAGTTCTTGTAATTAATATCAAATATACACTTATGTATCCAAAGTCAGCTTTGATATTAAAGGAGATAATTGTATGATTCATAATTTTTAAATCAATCATTGTGTTATTAACTAAGTAAATTTAAAGTCAACAACACAGGCGTGTATAGCAACAACAGACGTGTATAGCGCCCTCTATGGCCAATTTACATTATACCAACGTTGACACTGAGGGCAGTATACATGCTATGGCTTTGTGTCATTTTCACAGTGGCACTTTCATTTTAGGGATTTGATTTGAAACGCTGCAAAAATATGACGCTCTATTTATTAAATTATTTAAGAGCCAGCTGACACTGTTTTGTTTGCATTTTCATCCACATTTTCTCAGCTATTCTGTTAGCTCATTCCCGTATGTCGGCTGAAGAAATCAGGACAGCACTATTAACAATGGATGAAGGCAAACTTCAACAAGCCCACCTACAACAACTCCATTCATTCTCACCATCTAAAGAAGAGGTTAGTTCCCACTAGATAGATTTTAGCTTTCCTAGTTGGAAATAAAGGAATACTTTATTCAGAAATCTCTCTTGTCACCTCTGTTGTTTTATCAATGGTACACTGTTGCCTCGTATCATAGGTCAGGCATGAATATTTGTTAGATGAACAGTATATATTCATGACTATCTGAAGGTAATAAGCACTTCAGTGTCATGAATATTCAGTGTCCATCTACTACATATGCATGTATGCTAAGTCCCATGAAGCAACAGTGGGCCACAACTAGAACAATAGTGGTGAAAATGTTCAGTTCGATGTTCTTGGCAATTTAGCTAAATTTATATGATGTGAAATCAAGAAATGACTCCAGAACCCAAAGTTCATGAAAATACCTGTATTTTCTGGAGTAGCATTCCCTTTTTAACCATACACCATACAACAATATATCCTTGATAATCAATATACATTGTGAGAAATACAAAATGTATGCTTAGAACAAAAAAGCCATATTACCAAGTGATGTAATCTGACAATTTAACCATCAGAATAAAATAACTATGTATACAGTATCATGGCAATGAGGACACTAACACTTCTGGTATGTTAAACGTTAACATCACAACACACAGCACATATTGTGGTTTCTAAAAAATTATACTTAAAATATCATACGTAAGTTACAAAAAACCAAAAAACATGATTCTTTTATTTCCCTCAAGTTGGACTAGATTTTCTTTTATTTGATCTTATTGTATGGGCCCTAGAGGGTAACACAATTCCATGTGGTTTATGACGTAAGGTTTGAAATATATTTATTTTATATATTTAACATATTTTGTTTTCAGATTGCTAAACTCAAAGAAGTCAAACCAGCAGAAAAATCTTATTTAAGTAAAGCAGATCAGTTTGCACTGGAGGTAAGTGTACCAAACTATTAAACTACACAGATTTGTTATCTCCTGATGTTGGATTACTGAATAATGAATATTCAGGAAAGAAATCTTGCACTGTATTTTTGAAAATAGTTGCATTTTGGGAACTGTATGTGAGAAAATACTGGCTAATACACGTTGGGAGGTGTCAAGATCCTGATATGGGATTACCCTTTTAGAATATTTATATTTTCATGGCCCATAACATTTATTGTCCAAGAGTGAATTATGCTTTCCTGGTGTTTGTGAAAAGATATGCTGGGCTTAAAATTAATGTAATTCATACAAAAAAGGCATTATTGTCATACATATACCAGATTTGGGGCTTTATTTCTTGTTGTGAATTTTTGAATTCCAGTTAATCACAGTTCCACAGTTCAAAGTTCGACTTCAAGGACTGATCTTCAAATCTAACTTCTCTGACAAATATATTGAGATTAAAAGTGCCTTAGAGTGTGTGCTGAGAGCATCTAATGAATTGAGAGCAAGTAGAAAATTAGCCAAGGTTCTAGAGGTGAGACACATTGATTATTTTCAATATTGTTGATTAGTAATACTACTTGGAACCACTATAACACAATTTTGGTCAAAAAAACAGGTATACATGTTTCTGTTTGTCTGTTGCAGGTTTGTCTTGAAACAAGTTCAAAATATTCATTTTCCGAAAAAATGTAATCATTTTATGCTTCACTAGGATGCAGTGGCACTTTGATTAGAATAATTGATATTCCTAGTAGGATATTTTGAAGTTTTAGATTTCTGCAAACTTTGGGGGATTAAGGGGATGGGAATGTAATGAAAATCTCTTTCCTCACCATTATTTTGCTGTGAAATGCAATATTTTGAAATCTATTCCTCCTAATGGACTATTGTACAAGTTTTTCATTTTATTGAAATCACCAGTCAGTGTACGGAGATTGGAAAAAGTAATTTATTCATGATGTATTTTAAAGTAAGTTATTGTTGAAAACATCATGATAATGCTGTAATCTGACCACATTCCAACCCAAAGCGGTTTCTGTAAGTCATGCATGATAATAGCTATCGTAAAATATCTAGCATTGTTTCTAACTTTATTTGTAGTTGGTGCTAGTGATGGGGAACTACATGAACCAAGGTAATAGAAGAGTGGGTAATGCCAGTGGATTCAAGATTAGTTTACTACCAGAGGTAAGATCTCATAATGTAGTGTTTCCAACAAGTTATGTTAGACAGAGGCTCTAAATAGTATTGCTGACCATGTACTTCTGCTCCGCAAACAAGATAACAGGCTACATTTAAAGGTCCATGTCAGATTTTGTATTATGGGAGATTTCATCTTAGCTTGCAAATGTTATTAAACAATGTATCAAGATCAGTGAGACTGATAACAAGGTTTCATGTTGAGATAGACACAATAAAGATAACACACAAATATCCCTTACACAGTGTCTGCTCTGTAGACACAATAAAGATAACACACAAACATCCCTTACACAGTGTCTGCTCTGTATACACAATAAAGATAAAACAACTACACAGCGTCTGCCCTGTGTTTTGTTAATGATAACAAAAGCAAATACAACTGTAATGATGTAACAGAGTAGACACTATTTTTGTGTGTTACTTTTATTGTGTCTATTTCAACATAAAACTTGGTGATCAGTCTCACTGACCTTGATACATTGTTTAATAGTGTTTACAAGCTAAGATGAAATCTCCTGTAAAATCTGGGTGAGAAAAATAGTTTCTTGTAGAGCAATAGTAAAACTTGGTCCAGGATATAAAAGTAGTCTTATGTAATCATCAGGGTTCTATAATCTGGTTGTTATCTGAGAATCTGTGATTGAATTATTGACCCCTAGTCTGAGCTATTAACAGGGGGTTGGATTATCAGAAAGTTGTTCCATGTTCTTTATGTAATAATCAGAATATTCCCCAATAATTTGTCTTTATTCAGCCAAGGAAAATACAAGTGACCTAAGGAGCCATTATCACACTACAACTCCCTAGATGAGTAGTGACAACCCTTGGGTCACAAGTATTTTCCAGCTAAATGAAGAAAAATAAATGTCAATAATATAATCATACCATCCTCAGTAATGTAAAAAAATATCGAGGAAAGTAATGGCAATTTTAAGTTTTTGACTCATATTTCAAACACAGCAGAACCAGTGACGTATAGACATGCATTGTTGTGATGTAGATGCGTGTTGTTGTAACATAGACACATGTTGTTGTTGTTGTTGTTGTTGTTGTTGTTGTTGTTGTTACTGTATATAGTATTTTATTTGCCACAAACTCAAAATCATATCAACATAACAAGAGAGAAAGTAAAAAAGACAGTGGAATAAATATTACACATAAACTGATGGATGAATACAGAGTTTATGGCTGGACCACAAAAATAGTTTGAAACAAACTAGTCAAGTTTGTGGCCCATACTACAATTGATTAAACAAAATAATCAAAGCAAAAAGAAAAACAAATTTGAAATTAAAACAAAAACAAACAAAAAACAAACAAAACAAAATGCGTTCTTATCAAAAAAAAATATAACAACTAGAATTAAATGCAATGTAAGGTAGAAAAAGCTGAATTAATTTTGTAACAAATACTGTTTTAACTGTTGTTGTTGTTGTTGTTGTTGTTGTTGTTGTTGTTGTTGTGACATAGACACATGTGTTTGTGACATAGACACATGTTGTCATGACGTAGAACGACCAGAGTATATATTCCATATTTTTTTGTTGAATTAACTTGGCTCATGCATGGTATAATATTATGTTTTCTTTTGATTTCTTTTCAGCTTGATACAACTAAGACATCAGATAATAAGTCCACCTTCCTGCATGTACTCGCCAAGGCTGTCAATGACAAAGTACCCGCTGTATTGTCTTTTGCCGAAGAAATACCCAATGTACCACCAGCAGCCAAGATATCAGATAGAACATTAGTGATAGAGATAGAGGACTTAAAGAATACATTCACAGTGAGTACAAAGTACCGGTTAGGTATATGTATAGACGTGATTCAACTTATGTCAGATACAATCAAATAGACAGTAGAAAGCTGTATAATGTAATGACAATGTTAGGTATAGGTTAGGTATATGTGTGTGTGTGTGTGTGTGGGTGTGTGTGTGTGTGTGTGTGTGTGTGTGTGTGTGTGTATGTGTGTGTGTGCGTGTGTGTGTGTGTGTGTGTATATATTTGTGTATTTTATATGGATAGATTAGACAGATAGAAAGAGATATGAGAATAATTTTCGTAAATCATTCTCTATTTAAGAACATTTTTTTCATTTGTAGATGATACTACAGCAAGTGTCACAGCTAGATATCTCAGTGATATACTTAATATTTTCAAGACATTGTAAACATCAGTGTTTCATTTGGTATATTTTCTTGCCAATGTCACTTCTTGTGTACACGGCTTCATAAATAAATATATTCACATTACAAGCATTTTCTGTTTCAAATTGTTAGCATCACTACACAAATTTATTTTATTTAATGTAGAATCACTATATTGTCTTAATCTCTATTTTGTTTACTCAGGAAATCAATCAAACGGTGAATTTATCAAAGTCAGATGAACAGACAACAGCTGAAGACAAGTTTTATGAGGTGATGGAGGTATCCTTTGATAAAAAGTGAAAGTGGTGACAAAGACAAGTGTTTACTGTATACAATACCTTTACTACCAGGGTTCATACACTCATGGAAAGTACTTGAATTTCAAAACATGCATGAAAGGTTGTGGATTTTAAAAAACAGTCCTGGAAAGTCATGGAATATTAAAACATTCCTAGAAAGTCATGGAATTTCAAAACATTCCAGGAAAGTCCTAGAAAATTATAAATAGCTGGTCCAGAGACTTTATAACATATTCCAAATAAATGGTGCTTACTATATCAGAAAAGATACGAGTGCAATAGGAAATAGTCTAGTGTAAGGTATCACCTGTACAACATTTCAGGTATTTTGAGCTGGAAACAATTAACAACCATGTCTAGTATTGTGTATCATTGAGACTGAAAGTCTTATCACTATTTTGATATTAAATCAGTGGTAAACTGTAGTATATTTGAAAGTACAATTCATCAGACTGTTCTTTGGAAAAGATTTAATCCACTATTCAACTATACAAACAATCAAGTACAATACTGTTGTGATGTTTTCTTATGTAAATGAGGACAGAAAAGTTAAAAGCATTACATAAGATGTGTTTGAAAAAGAGAATCCTTTATCCAGACATCATGTGGTCTGTCACTAGACACCCATGTAGAGACTCTTACTAGAGTTTTACTCTGACATCAAAATCAAGGCGTGCTGTAAAAATTGTAAAAATTACTTGATAATACTAAAAATACCAATCTTTGATTCTGTAGTAGCAAGTACAACAATAGCTACACCTTGGCTGACTAGTTTGCCAGACAATATGCTTTCAAGAACCAAATCAGCAAAGTGAAGGAAAGGTTCACAAAAAAACAAATAATACAATGAAAAAAAATGTGTTATTTTGAAATAGAAAGTCATTAAAAACTGTATAAGATATTAATGTGGAATTTACATACATATATCTTATCACAAACTTAAAAGACTTTTTAGTTCAATTTAATGTCTGATGTAGTTACTTACTATTCTAACTCAGAATTAAGGCTACACTAGCTGTAACTGGAGAATCATTTTTTCAATCAGACAACCAAAAATATATTGACTGAAATTTGTGAAAATACCAGTTATTTGATGTTGTACATGTTAATCAGAGGACATTTGTATCCATAACTAGAAGTTGAAAATCATGATTGCATTGTATCGCTGATATTTAGGTGTAGACCCAAAAATCACTTTGGTTTGATATATTGCACCATATGTGTATGTTACACAAATATATATACAATGTACCCACAGGTGATCCAATACTGTTCAGGGTGTACCATACTATGTGTACAGCTACACAAATTCATATTTATCCACAGGTAATTCAATATTATTCAGGGTGTACTATATTACAAGTTAGTCATGATATCTAACTAAAACAGTTTTTAAAAGTCTTCCATCTTGGCATACTTTTGGTGTTTCTTTAACACTAACACTGTACAGACAGTAACTAAAGATGCCAGAGATAAGCTGAATGATCTATCCACCTCACAAAGCCAAGTCATGGATGCCTACAAGAACACTGTGGAGTTTTTTGGAGAAGACATCAAACTGATTTCATCTGATAATTTCTTTAAGATATTTGCTGATTTTACTACCAAGTTTGAGGTAGGTGATTGTATTGATTTATTGATGTAGTGTGGAAAAAGTCAATACAGACAGACAGACAGACATACATACATACATACATACATACACACATACATACACACATACACACATACATACATACATACATACATACATACATACATACATACATACACACATACATACATACATACATACATACACACATACATACATACATACATACATACATACATACATACATACATACATACACACATACATACATACATACACACATACATACATACATACACACATACACACATACACACATACATACATACATACATACATACATACATACATACATACATACACACATACACACATACATACATACATACATATGTTAGGTGAGGATGGGTGGATATTCATGTGTCTTGGGGTGTTTGTCAAAAACGTTCTGAATTTTTTCATGTCTTTTTTTTCACAGAAAGCAAACAAGGACAACATAGGACAAACCATCAGTGTGTTGTAAACTTTAACAAATGGTGGAGAGAAAATGAATGAGATGCAAGTAGAAATTACACCACAAATCGACTGAAATGACAGCTGAGCACAATATTTTGTTACTATTGTACTAAATGTCCTACAATTAATGATGAATTTATTTATTGGTATATTTAGGTCCTTGTACAAATAAAGGGAGACTGACAGATCTCTCCTTGTTTCCGCTTATGTAACCACTCATAAGGACCCAACCTTACCTTGGGAGTAGCGAGTGGTGATATAAGCGGAAACAACAACAGATTGTCTTGTCTGTAAGGTATGCCATGACGGGACGCCCTCACACATCGGTCAGAGTGGAGGCCAGTGAGGGTGGAGTGACACAACATATGTTACAGTCTAGGGATTGTCCAGTCAAATGCAAATTAAGTTATTTATTACAATATTGAAGAACTCATTTATTGATTTTGTCTCAACCATATCTTATAGGCTGCCAATAGAGGGCAGTGTTCATTAAAAATGTATATTGGGCTTTTTCAGCTAATTAGGTGAAGAAAACAAATTACTTTATTTATACAAATAATTAATAGATAAGATAATTAATAACTGTTTGAAATGCTTTTATATTCTCAAGGTCTTGAATGATTCATAAATAATTTGGAAACAATGTAGATAAATTTACAAATTGTAAAATTATAAAGGAGACTTCTATTATAGGTCTGGTAGTCAGAACATTTTAGGTAAATTTTACTTGAAATGGTTTTGAGGAATACTGAATTTATATTCTTGGAGTATATTTTTTAAATATTTGATTGTAAAATACTATGATAAATACCTTTGTCAAATGTGCAAAATCAAAACTGACTTTTTAAAAAAAGAATTTGAAAAACTTGTATGTCGACTTTCACCTTTTCTTTTAGTTTGTTAAGGATGTGTACTCGGAGTTTTACTTAAAATGTAGTTTAAGTGGATTTGAGAAATGTAAAGTGAAATTTATCATGCCTTGATTTCGTTCAGAATTCTTAATATGCAAAATAAGGGAAATAGGGTGTTACCATGGTTACATGACAAGCTGACATCACTTGAAGTAAATAGATTATCATGTCAAGTGTATGTTTAATTTTGAATTTTATAGATCGACATGTCCATCAGTTTTAAATTAGATACTAATCACACAATGTAAATAATACTGAATGTTGTGTCAAGTACAGCCTTCATGCTTGTATCTTCTTGCTTTTTTTTTTGTGGTCACGATTACATTACTTGACTTCCATTAATACTATAAATACCCACGTAATGAAACCTTGGCAAAAAAAATTTTTTTCAGTTTTCTACTTCAGTCTGTTTTTGTCATTTTTGAATGTTGTTGTTTGGATTGCTTTTTTTTGGGGGGGGGAGGGGATTCTTTCAGCTTCGATTTTTTTTTTAGTCAGTTTTTTTTTTTTTTTTACTGTTTGGGTTGGGGTTTTTTTTGGGGGGGGGAGGTTTGGGGTTTCATTCTGTGCTCAAACAGAGATTACTTGATTTTTATTGATATTTGTTACTGCTACAAAAAGGAGAGTCGTAGCAAACTTTCGGAGAACATTATTTTATCCATTTTTGTATCATATTTGTGACAGTCTTGTTAAAATTCAGATAAATCACAGAATATACTGCATTTTACATTATTTTCAAATACCACTTTTCTAGTTTTGAGATCATGTTTTTGTAGACAGAATTCTCATTTTGAAAGTAGCATTTCTCTTTTGACTTACCCTGATATTTGCATATTGTGTGTGATCTGTAAATTAGTAATGTAAATATGACACACAAAACACAACAATGGAGTGGAGATCATTGAGCTGTGAAAAGTAAAAATTGCATACAGTACAGGTTGTGACTTGATTGTCTGCTCTAGTGACCATATTGCCGTCATAGAATATCAATAGAATGTGTTAAAGCATGGTAAGAATATTTATAGTGCACTCAGCCATAAAAAAAATAATTATGTTTCTCATTTCTAGCTAATCTATTTTTTAATTATTATTTTTAACTCTTTTTTTATATGATCATTCCATAGTAGCTGATAGAGTTTCCATAGAAATTTCAGACTTTTGCATTGATTGTTACCCCAATAATTTGTGGTACATTGAAGCACCATCCCTCTATCACGTGACATGATAGAGGGGACGGTGAGTGAAGGCTATCCTAAGTTTGGAACAATTTCATTTATGATTCTCTCTGAAATAAAATCAGGAAAAAAGACAAAATTGCTATTATAAAGTATTACATTTTTCTCTACTTTGTTATTAGAATTACGTTATGAAATGAGAAACAGCAAATTTAGTTTTTATGGCCTATGTATCTATCTACCACCCTCTGGTGTTGTGACCTGTGGTGTCTTTATATAAATATATTCATATGTATATACATCATTTTATCTGCAGTGAAGGACTCCATTTTTTCCAGTAATTGATAAATTTCCTTTGTAATACATACTTTTTTAAAAGTACTTGTGGGATTTTTTGTGTGTTTGTTTTAATTTTACAGCCAGCACTGCCTGATAGTATCATATCACATCATATCATATGAAATAGTGATTTTGTCTAATTTGGATATTCTAATATATGACTGCTAAGTGTACATCAGTGCAGCTGGTGTCATTATGGTATATTTATCTTGAAATTGTCTAAATATGCACAACATATAAGTTGAATTTGATTTATTTGGTATATGCTAATTTTGATCTGACAGCTGTCTGGGTGCACATAACTTGGTATGTATAAATGGGAGAGACTTGAAATAAATGAGCTGTACAGTGTGTATGAGATGACCGTCTCTTGTCAGTATTGTATATTTTCAATCGGCAACATTGGTCGCTAGATGAATTGCCACACTTATGATTAGATTTCTCTCCCTCCTCCACCACTGTCTGTCTGTTGGTCTGTCTGTCTCTTGCCCATTCTCTGTGTGTCTGTCTCTGTATCTCTGTCTATCTATCTCTCCCACCTCGCTCTGTCTCCCTGCCACCTCCTCTCTCTCTCTCTCTCTCTCTCTCTCTCTCTCTCTCTCTCTCTCTCTCTCTCTCTCTCTCTTCATCTTTGTCTCACTGTATTTTTCAGTCTATCTGTCTGTATTTCCCCTCATCACCAATCAAATCGCTCCACCATTTACTGTCCCGTTTACTTACCCTTGTTCACTACCTCCCCTTTTATCTTACACAAAAGTACCTCTCCCTCTTGACCTTCCTCCCTAACAATCAAAATCAAAACCCATTTATCACTTACAGAGACACCCGCCACCCATCAAGCATTGTCGTTTTATCTTCAGTATATGGAATACCCAATCATTTCTCCACTATTAACATCTTTGCTGTCACCTATATTAACTCTTATCCTGCATGCATCTATTTCATTACAATACTCATTCAATATACCTCACATATTTCAACTTCCAGTGAACCATATAGATCAATTCTTTGCAACAAAACACACACATCTGGTAACCCTATACAGTACACACGTCTGTACATAGCACCAAATAGATAAATCAACACGACATTGTAATTGTGTGTACATGATGGAAGGTAGGATTTTGTAACAATATACACCATACGGACAATATGGAATGGAGTGTTGTCACTGCATTCTCTCCAATCAATCATCATTGGTCTGCTTGCTACAAATTAAGGTAAAAGTCTTGTATACATGGTAACAATCACTGTACGGGATTAACGTTGATTTGAAATCTGATTAAAGTGATATATAACTGTAGTATGTCATCGTGTTCATTTCATTAGGTACAAATATACAATATTCTTTGTGCTTCACTTGTCCTCAGAATAAAAGACCACTCTATCTTTTTAGATTATTTCAACATCGAATCTAAAACTAAATGTTTTGATATTTTAAATCAGTCAATATTTTGCTTCCAATTTTTTCTGTAAATAAACTTTTTAATGGAAACAAGCCGTGTTTTTTTAGGTTATTGTACTTACTGATGTATACTTAACCACCACTTGACTGAACTCAAACCTGGTATTAGGATATATAGCATAAACAATCTGATGACGTAGGTATCAAAATGTTCTGGAAATCCTTACTATGCAATCAACTGTTCTAACAAAACCAGAACACAATTGTAACGTCATAGAAGGCATGCACTGGCATTATCATTATACAATGTTACAGTATTAGAATAGTTTAAATGCATTTTATTTAAATATTTTCACTTTGAGCTAAAATCTCATAAATTCAATTTGTACCACTTTAAGATCAACTTTTTTGCACATTTTATTGGGGAAAAACAAGTAAATTATTTCCTTTCAAAAACGGCAGGTTTTTATGTTTTTTGGGGTTTTTTGTGGGTTTTTTAAAATAACGCTGGAAAAAATGAGAATTGAGTGGTGACATTAAAACACCCCAAATGTCAGTAAGTTACTAAATTTAGGACACTATTTGTACCACAAAAGGAGCTCGGAGATACACAAGGTCAAGGTTAAGGTCAACAAATATTCAAATGATTGTTTCTCAACAGTGAATAAGGTTTACACCACTAACCCATATATTTGCATAACGGTCTTGCTCTGTTCTATGATACCGTTGTGTTTGTTTTTGTCAGTGTCTGACAGTGACAGTGAAAGTGGGAGTGTGATAAACTCCTGACACCCAAATTCAAAAGAATCCACCTCGACTAGCTGTCACTCGTTTGTCAGGTTCTTCAGTGTTTTTAGAAATAAGACTATTTCACGCATTATTTACGTAAATGTGTCCTGTAAACACTCACCAAATAGATGTAGGGTATACAAAACGTCTAAACATTGTCGACAACAATATTTTAACTTCGTTTCTATGTTTGCATCAATATCACTATAATACTATAAAATAAGGTACGGTATACTTGAATTGGACACACCACGATTACTGATCTCTTCCAAAAAATGTTTCTGGTTTTCTCTCGTGTTTTTATTTCACCTTATTTACTAGTTTGTTTATGTATCGATTTAGTTATTTGTCAATTTATTTGTTGTTGCTGTTGTTGTTGTTGTTGTTGTTGTTGTTGTTGTTGTTGTTGTTGTGCGTTTATCGTTTTTATTTCAGACTTTCAGATCAAAAACAACTGTTAATATATGTTGAATGATACTGTAAGGTTGACGGCCTCTGTGATGTGCATATATCTATCTATATTGTTGTACAGTACCTAACCCAACAGAGTGTGTATGGACACCCGTGTTGTTGTTGCGGGATATATATAGGTAATAATTCTGATAGTCGTTAGTCATCAGTCTTCGTTCCCAGTCGTCAAAATGCCGCTATTTTCATACATAAAGAATTACTGGTAGTCAGACGGATTCGGCTCCAATGCAGTACCTGGCAACATGTAGAGGTCAGAGGTCATATCTATATTCACATCCAGTGTTTTCAAGTTTTGTAATAACATGTCACCAGTATATACACGTAAGTCGCATTGTACGTTTGCCGTATCATTTAACTACAATAGACTCGCCTGAAAACAACAAAAAATCCGTGATAACCACCAAAAATTGTTGGAAAGCTGAACAGTAGGCTATACTTCCCTTCCTAAAATAGTCTATGAAATAGCTTTCCGAAGTCGACATCCCCAGTTTAAGAACGGTGGTGAAAAAGAACATGAAAAACCGACGTCCGTTGCCATTGGTAACGTAGTATAAGTTGTAAAAAAAAGGCTAGACAAGATGTATTATATAGCAAGGTTTGAAAGGTAGTTTAAAATTGAGGTGAAAGATTACAGTAATACATACAAGGTAATTTGCAATGCTGTGTATTCTAATTAATGATATTTAGAATTTAGATCGATATGCCAGCATCTAACTCACAACACTTGTACATTACATTGTATTTCTTCTACAAATTGTAATGCAGTGTGTGTGGCGTAAAAACTGAGGCTCTCACATCTAGGTATACGTAGCTATAGTAATGATCATTTCAAAGTGCTTTGAAATTGGTAGACCACTTATTTCATTCTTTGTTCCGACATACCTAAGTACTGTCTATTCATCTTTTAGAATCAATATAAAATACATGTACATTGTGTTATTAAAACAGTATTTCAGCTTCGAATTCTGACGTGCCGCAATTCAAATGATTGTGTAAGGAATAAGTGTAAGTGGAGTCACATTGGCTGGTTTTTACACACACACACACACACACACATACACACACACACACACACACACACACACACACACACACAACCGACAGAAACACACACTCACACTCACACACACACACACAAAACCGACAGAAACACACCACACACACACACACACACACACACACATATATACAGCTCACGTTCTTATTACAACTGTCTTGGCTTTCAATACGGTGGTTCAATACGCATGCGTCAAAAATGTAGCAAGTAAAACTTGAAGTAAACTTATTTATTATAAAACTTTTTTTATTCTCAAAAATTATCGACATTAAACAAGCTAGGCTTTTAATGGGATATTAATGTAAATAAATATTTCCCCATTGTAAATTCTATATTATATGTAAGAACTGATTGTACAAGGAAGACGTGATATCAACCAAAGACCCCACCCCACCCCTACCCCCACCCCCTCCATGTACACATTAAGGATATACTATGTGTGTTATCAAGTATGTCATGCCAAATCGCATGATTGTATAATCTTTTGTTGGAAAATGTTTGTTTTTTCTTTGACTTTTAGACTGCAGTAATTATAAGTCTTTCTGTATTGCAATGTCTACATACAATAAGTTACGGTACAGTATTATAATATCAAAAGTTTGAATCATAGGAAAGAAAAAAACGCTTGAAGCAACAGGTTACTTGCCATAACATGGACATTGGGAAAAGTATTGCTATCTCCAAATACGGCAGTGTAAGTTCAAAGTTCAAAGTTCAAAACATAAGTTCAAAGAATAGCAATTGATTTTATTGTTGTGGTGAAGATATTAAATTTGAGTCATTCACTTGAAGGGCAGTCGTAATGTACCGTAATGACAATACAACTGTGTTTGATCTTTGTCATTTCAAGAACGGCTTTAGACTTTTTTTAATCATTTATCTTGTTTCCCCAGGGTTTTTTTTTCAATTAATTTGCATGACTTATTCTGTGTCATGAAATTGTTACAATTTCGTCACGTGACAGCTTAAAGCCGAGGTTCGTTCATTAATGTTATATTAGGATTGCGTGTTCAGCGAGAAATTAAATCTGCACTAGCTGCAACTGGTATATTTGTTTCAAATTCATCTAATAACCAAATATATATTCACTAGAAAGTGGTCAATTACTTATAAAAAGACATTGTATCTGTTACTTAGTGGTCAAAATTATATAAAAATTGTGCAGTGACAAGTTGAAATTTTGTTTGAGCGAAAGCCCGGTTTGAGTTGTCACCGTGTTAAAACTGTACTAGGAGTATCATTTTCCGACAATATATTCACTGAAAATTCTTTAAAATACCAATAATTAGACATTGCACATGTTACTCAGTGGTTGATATTATCCATTAGCAGTACAGAAACATATTTAAATCGTGATCGCCGTTGAGGGCGCTGATTTTTGGGTGCGGACTCAAAAATCAATCTGATTTGATTTGATTGATCTTGTATAGAGCTACAAAAATATGCTTTTCCACAGGTGATGTAATACTTTTCAGTAAGTTATCACTACCTAACAAAACAATTTTAGTTGCGATTAGTGTAGCTTTAAGGCTTTATATATGTATTTGACTGAAAAACAGAGGGTATCGGACAGACAGCATTCAATACAGTGGGCATCGGACAGACTGCATTCAATACAGTGGGTATCGGACAGAGTGCATTCAATACAGTGGGTATCGGACAGACTGCATTCAATACAGTGGGCATCGGACAGACTGCATTCAATACAGTGGGCATCGGACAGACAGTATTCAATACAGTGGGCATCGGACAGACAACATTCAATACAGAGGGTATCGGACAGACAGCATTCAATGCAGTGGGTATCGGACAGACAGCATTTAATACAGAGGGTGTCGGATCCGACCGCGGCAGACAGCATTCAACGCAGTGGTCTTCGGACAGACAGCATTCAATACAGTGGGCATAGGACAGACAACATTCAATACAGAGGGTATCGGACAGACAGCATTCAATGCAGTGGGTATCGGACAGACAGCATTCAATGCAGTGGGTATCGGACAGACAGCATTCAACGCAGTGGTCTTCGGACAGACAGCATTCAATACAGTGGACATAGGACAGACAACATTCAATACAGAGGGTATCGGACAGACAGCATTCAATGCAGTGGGTATCGGACAGACAGCATTCAACGCAGTTGTCTTCGGACAGACAGCATTCAATACAGTGGGCATCGGACAGACTGCATTCAATACAGTGGGTATCGGACAGACAGCATTCAATACAGTGGGCATCGGACAGACAGCATTCAATGCAGTGGGCATCGGACAGACAGCATTTAATACAGAGGGTATCGGACAGACAGCATTCAATGCAGTGGTCTTCGGACAGACAGCATTCAATACAGTGGGCATCGGACAGACAGCATTCAATGCAGCGTTCTTGCCGTACGTTTCTTGATTTCAAGGAAAGAACGGTAGCATATGACGTTTGCATTTGTCAAACAAAACGTTGTACCATCTCTCTACTTGATACAACTACTTATTCTCCAGACCTAAAACATGATAACAAATTAGCAAAGTCAGTGGAAAACGAAGTTACGGGAGATAATGTCCTCCGCCGTCGACGTTTTCGTTCCGTCGGCTCGGTAAAATCGTGTACACTATGATTACCGTCTTCGTTTAAATCTATTTCTGTAAAATCGTTCGCACTACGGTTTCCTTCTCGACTTAGATTGATTTCGGCTTGAATCTCTTCTTCGTGCCGTACTACTAGGGGATTTTCAATACCCTTTTCTGTACGGCTATTTTGTCTTACATGATTTTCTTCTCTCATTATTGGTTTATTCTCATCGCTATTTTCTATTATGACAACTTTTGGGGGCGAAATGTTGTATTTTACTACGGCGTTATTATTTTTCTTTATCTTCGCTTCAGGGGGTTTCGACTGTAAGTTTCCTCCAACACTGGTCTCCTCCTCAATGACGCCACTATACTCGTATTCTGCCCCCGAACCATGACTAAGCTCTAGTACCATTTGGTCTCTAGATAATGCTGGAAGATAAAAATAGGAGTTAAGAAAGGTCTGCAGTGTATGTATGTATGTATGTATGTATGTATGTATGTATGTATGTATGTATGTATTGTGTATTGTGTATGTATGTATGTATGTATGTATGTATGTATGTATGTATGTATGTATGTATGTATGTATGTATGTATGTATGTTTGTTTGTTTGTTTGTGTATGTATGTATGTGTGTGTGTGTGTGTGTGTGTGTGTGTGTGTGTGTGTGTGTGTGTGTGTCAGAGAGTACGTCTTTGCATGATACATTGTATTACGTATGTATAAATGTGTGTATATATAACATATATGATGATTCTCAGGGCGAAAGCTAGTCAGATCAGAACTTTTGGAAACCCTTTGAGTTGAGTTTTGTTGAGACCATCTAGTTCTCATTTGTGTGCAAATGTTCCTAAATCTATAGTCAATGATGGCCAAATTACGTCGAAATACCCTGTATCAGTTTCATTTATTCTTGAGGACAATATGAATAATGACGTCATAATTACCCATTTTTAATATTTTCAACTTCTGTTTCTCCACAAGGTTTGCATTAATTTTGTATTTCCTGTACATCCAGCATACAGCACTAAGTGAGAGTATAATAACTAGTACCAATGCAAAGATTAGAATCACTATGATACTAGACAGCACTGATTCCTTGGATGGCGACCAACCTCCATCCATGGCTGCTAAGGTGGTTGTTTCGTTTGTAACAGTTTGGTTCGGATCAATTGTTGGGATAAAGTTCCTAAGGCATTCTTCATCGACTGAAAAAAAAATTGGACGAAAATAGATCATAGCCATCACGTTTATTTTATTTATTTATCTATCTATGTTGATTTAATTAATTGCCATATTTCAGACATGTTATAGTTGCTATACGTGTCACGTGTTTACTGCATGGCTTTAGCGTGATTAGACATTAGAGAGGCTATGGTTGCTAAGTCTACGACCTGCAGCCCACCCCCACCCACCTTTTCTCTGGTGTCTATTTATGTCTGTCTGTCTGTGTATTCTTATATAAGAACATTTCTTGGCATGCATAAACAATGGACAACAAATTACAACACAAAATAAATTAATCATATATTAGATTTACATTCGATTTACATATTGGTAAATATCACTCAGAAAGGAGGGGGTTGTCGGTCGAAAACAGAGTTACATATCTTAAATGAAATCTCATGCATAAGATAGTACATGGCCAAACGCCTACTTGTCTCTGTCTTCTATTCATCAATACGTACGAGATGACATATTCATGGTTGCAATTCCAGGCTGGATAATTCGCGAGGCCAAAACATATGAATTCAAATTGAATCAGGCTTCCAGTATTAATAAATTATAAATTATAACTTATAAATTAAAAAAAAATGAATTATAAAATGATTTACATATTAATATAGGAGATGTAGGGTCAATGAAATCTCTAAACATTAACATTCTTAAAAAGACATCATCATATCGGTTTTGTACGAAAGTCTGAAAGTGAATTTTGGTAGTATTTTTTACAGTGAGTACACCTATACAGCATTTATATGTATTCGAGTTTGTAGTATATATTGTTACTTTACTTTTTGGACCACAGTGGAAGTAAGTCTTCCGACTTTACTGTGTTACCCAAATACAAGTTTTTGGTGTTGAAGGTGGTTACATCATTTTACTTACAACTGTGCTGAATAAAACAAAGTAACTTTACAACCATTTCGAATGACAGTTGCATACTATTATTAAATGGTCTACATCTAACGATGATGGTGAGAGTAATGGTGTTTGGAGTGACATAATGGATATATTCTTCATTTGTTTAAACTCACCAACTCGACAGTCTCTTCCAAGATAACAACTAGGGCATATGCATTCGAAATCATCACATCGTTCTCCCGTTTCCTGGCAACGTCCTCCATTGTGACACAGGTTGTCATCGCAACCACTTACCACTGAAATAGCCAGAAATATTACCATAACGGCTATCAGAATATACTAAATTGACCCTTCCTTAGGTTAGATTAGGACTTGGCTTTTGAACATGATGTGAAAAATAAAACGATATCATTGTTTCCGAGAGCAATCGGCCATCATGTCATGCAGTTCTCGCTCATTGCTTTCATTAGCCTCCTATATTTTGAAAAATGCCATCAAATTTCTGATCAACACATACATAGTTATTGATCGATGAAACCAAATCTAATAAACATGTACATGTATAAAATGATAAACAAAAGGCAGAGATAAGGCCGTGAAAGTGGCAGTTGACATAACCCACATATATATTTAACATTTACTATATACTATATATATATATATATATATATATATATATATACATATACATATATATATATATATACAGAATTATGTGTATGTATACACATTATAGACCATATATATATATATATATATATATATATATATATATATATATATATATATATATATATATATATATATATATATATATATATATATATATATATATATAACTCGGTGAGAATCAATCTGCTAAGACAGTGCTCTATACCGCAGTGGCAGAGCGTAATAGTTTTGGTAGTACTGGAACTCTTTCTTGGGTGTAACTCGGAGTTTCACGCATATTGCGATCATCAGACACAGTGTCTGATGATCGCAATATGCGTGAAACTCCGAGTTACACCCAAGAAAGAGTTCCAGTACTACCAAAACTATATATATATATATATATATATATATATGGTCTACAATGTGTATACATACACATAATTCTGTGTGAGTGCGTGCGTGCGTGCGTGCGTGCGTGTGTGTGTGTGTGTGTGTGTGTGTGTGTGTGTGTGTGTGTGTGTGTGTGTGTGTGTGACAGTGTGTGCGTGTGTGTATGTGCGTGTGTGTTTGTACATGTAGATGGTAACATATTAAAGGCACTCTTCATTTACCTATCTTCAAATCTGCCTATAGGCGATGCTGATAGATCAATGAGTGTGTTCTGTATATGGAAGGTGGTCTATAAATATACAAGTGTCCAACGTTTATCTTACAAATACCCGGGACTATAGTGGTCTGATAGTCTATGAGGAAATATGTATGTTGGATAAACATGAGCATTTTTATCGGACCGTTTCAACATACCTGTTTCACAAAATGAACCAATTGTACATGCTTTACATTGACAACTTTGTCGACAAGTATTGTCAAGAATACAATCTCCACCATTGTAGCACTGTATATCGCAGTCGGTTACGTCTGTAGATGTTAGTGGAAAATACATAAATATATCAAACACAATATTGATATGACATACAATTATCAAAAACCATAACGGACTAAACTGTTTCCAGTGACCTCCATACACTTAATACATTCTAAAAACCAGCAGAAAAAAAATACAAATTATATACAGATACTTGTAATTATCCATTTTAAAGGAGATGAGTTCGGAAAAAACACTCATTTCGCCGATTTTTATTAGCTATGTTTGCAACGATATGAAAAAGGCCCCCATAGTCTGTCTGAAAGGAAAACGTGAGTTACATAATAGTATTAGAAAGGAGTTGGTCCTTATTTTGAAGGGGAGCTGCGTGATACGACATTGCAATATCATGAATATGGCTATATGACATGACATGAATAGTGATCAGAATTCCATATTGACAGAATAAATTAAAACAGATATTTCTCACGTCAATAACAGTTTGATTAGGCGTCATCTAGTTTTAATTAACGTGCAGTGTGTTAACCAGACGATGCTAATGAGGTATCAATTACTGGTATTTTAATAAGTAGAACTAACGAGAATAGATAATATGCAAATTGAGTTCAGACGTCATGGAGAGTTCATGCTGGTCACGTGATAACGACTACACCTCAGCACTTAAAATTATCAACCACGAATCTGTTAGTTAGTTTCTTCTTCTGTTTAAAGATACATTTTGGAGCATCTGTAAGATTTCTTAACATTTTTTCTGTATCTTATTTTCTTATAATTGAAACTTCTTTTGCGAACACGTGTACAGTATTGAACTACAGCATTTATGTTGGCTTTTTCCCGCCCTTTTTTCAATAAAAAACGAAATATTACATAATCAGTGCGCTAACCGCTGTTTGGTGGGGCTAATTAATGGACCACAAATGTTGCCAATGTACACGATGTAATCACAGCCTACAGATTATTGTGTTGACATATAGATTTAAACAGCCTCAATCAACTCCTGGCTATAACTTCAGTTTTATTATTGATATAAGAGAGTAGTTGTTTTGCCATAAATGGGGAAAAGATTGATATGCATATTTATCATAAGGTTGTTAAATTGCTTGAGTATATATGAGTTGGTTTAATTCTAAGATAAGACCACAGGGTACAGGACAAATAATCAATTTGTCCTCGCGGTTTTCCGGATTTCTAATATTAGTTTCTCTATATTTCAAATAAAAGTTTTTAAATATTGCCATCATATCTATTGTTTCCTCTCACTGTGAAAATAATATTAGAAATCCGGAAAATCGCGAGAACAAAATTGATCATTTCTCCTGTTTTAAGTTAGGTGGGGTTTGAATACCATTCTTTTTAGTAGAGTGGTTTCCTAACGCAATTTTTGCTGCGGCATACCACTATCTAAGTTACAAAGTTACTATGGATATGTTAAGGGATGCACATCGTCTTTTTACCCTTATTTTGTCGATTTATTTTCGTTCAACTTCTATCAAATTCATTACATGTACTTGAAGTGATTAATCACACAAAATGTAGGACGCCGCACACAAACGGAAATAGTTACACTCAGGCGTTATAAGTGAAGCTTGAAGGTCATATTGCACAAATAGTGCGGACGGGTGTTTTACTCAAAATGAGGTTCTTCTTCAATCGTAAGTTTTTGAAATTTTGTAATAAAATGCTGATTTGATATACGCCTTTAAGTACTCTTAGTGTTTGTAATATTTTTTCTGTCAGATATTATAGGAGCATATACAGAAAATAATGTCTGTGTAAACACAGTCTAGAAGTATTGGTTCTACACCAAGATATCAATATAACGCACATACTGTTCCATAATCAAAAGCGTTAAAGACCGCGGTTTCAATCCTAGGTCACAAGTTCTCGCATTAGTGTTAGTTTTTAGCCAATGTCACACAAGCTCAATAAACGAACTTCGATCGAGGGGAGGGGGGGGGTATGGCGTCAATGCGATTGCTGAACTTCATTTTCACACTTCTAACCAAATTTCGGCGGAAAACTTTCACTCCTTCAATGATAACAGCTTTTTTATTTACTACTGAGATGTTGATAAGTTGATAAAAATTTATTTCGAAATGTGAGATACGATGCTGGGTTTCCGGGTAGTATTTTAATGTGTGTAAAATCGTGTTTTTACATTGCATCGATCATTGTGGTGTGACCACTACATTTTTCATCATAGTTTACATCATGTATAAACTTTTGATGTCATACTATTTGAATGTTCGTTTAGGAGGAAGGGGGGGGGGGGGTTGACCGTAACAAACGATGTTCGTTCGTTGAGCTTGTGCGATCGTCCTTAAGGATCACAAAAGGTCGTTCTTTTGTTTTGGACCATTGTTTTTTTTAACAGCTCTGTCAACTAACTAATTTTCAAGCCTAAATTTTAATAACATGTAAATTGGTAGTTAATCTTTAGGAAAAATGGGCGTCCTCATATAGATATAAGAACTTTACAAGTTTTTTGCGACTCGTTCCGTGTAGGCTATAGCTACGTGTCGACTACGCGCAATTCAAAGCAACAAGTGTAGCGTAAGGTTATGAAAATATCCATTGCAACTCTATGTTGCTGTTCGGTGTTATGTTTGAAATCTATCAGGGAATTAAGCTTACATTTATCCTATCAATGTAGTCGTGACTTTTAGGTTCTGTGTTGACTGATGATTTCATACAACTTATTGACAGTAGTGTGGAGATTATTTGAATGACTATGGTATAGGATTATTTGAGTGGAAAATATCAATCTGCATTAAAGTGGCCATATGGATGTGGATTTGATGTTTATTTTGGACTTTTTAATTTATATAAAACAATTTTATCATGGCTTCCTATATAGTACTTGAAAAATCAATGTTAAAACAACGTATGCCAAATCCTTATTTGTAACTCAATAAATTGCAATATAATTATAATTACAAATACAATAACAACTTTTTACACATATTTTTTAGCTTTTTGCAATGTATTAAATGACAAACAAAGACTTGTTTCACAGATATTTTTCAAGTAGGAAGCCATGATAAAATTGTTTTATAAATTAAAAATAAAAAATAAATGCAAAATCCTCACGATGTCTGCTGGACGATTTGGGGTGACGTCAGAAGATCGACGTAGAATTGAAAAAGCATGCCTTAGTTGCAGTGGGGAGGGGAGATTCGACCGAAATAGTTTTCGTTCCATAAAAATCGTTTTACTTTCAACAAACCAAATTTTTCGTTGGCGTACTTGTTTTGTGGCGATTTTCTTTGGTAAAGTCGAAAAATGTTTGTTTTTTGTTGTTTTTTTAAATACCACCGCAGGGAATATCGTCAGTGTTTTACCTTGAGGTTTTCAATAAGTGTTTTTTCTTCTTCAAATAATGGCGTAGTGATTTCTGTAATTCATCGAGGTAGTACTACTAAATGTATTTGCAGATTAATTTTAGGACAGTTTGATTTGGAAAAGATCTGGCGACAAAATAAATTTAGTTGTTTTATATCTGACATCTTTATGACAAGGTTAGGACGAAGTATGACTTTATGGAGACTGTGACCTGAACATTCTTGTATTCATGTTGATTTCTTTTGTTTCACTATTTTATTTGTAATTAGGTACACGAGATTAATACATCTGCAGATCGTTCAAAAATTAATTATCTGACATATATAGCTTTTCCTTCAAATGTATACTGTTGTTGTATATATATATATGTAGTATGCATACAGTGTTTGCTATCTTGTTATCCTGTGTATCGAATTTCTCATGGTCTGAATTTCCTTGCCATATCACAGTTATTAAAAAAAACACCACTCACGTATTTGACAGTTGTTTCCTCTGTAACAATGTAAACATGTACAATAGTATGTAGTATGGATAGATTCGTTGAAAGGATTCAGGGGGTCATATTCCGCACAAGTTCCTCCATTTTCACATGGATTCTGGTCGCAGTGGTAACCTTAAAATTAAGAAGTTAAGAATGGAAACTTAATAACAGCAACGTAATATCAACCCTTCAATCCTGAATATTACCAGCATGATAATCATCATCACACCACCACCACCACCACCACCACCACCACCACCACCATCACCATCATCATCATCATCACCATCACCACCACCACCACCACCACCACCACCATCAGCATTATCACCATCACCACCACCACCACCACCACCATCATCATCATCATCATCACACCACCACCACCACCACCACCACCACCACCACCACCACCATCATCATCATCATCATCACCATCACACAACCACCACGATTATCTCACCACCCGTGTCAATACAGCAGCCATTAACGTCGTCATTACCATGGTTACAAACCATTATCTTAATTTGATATTATTTCCCAACATTTGTCTTCGTTCAGCCAAGCAAAATACGAGTGACCTAAGAGACCATTGTCACTGCTCGTCTAGCGACTCGTAGTGACAACCCTTAGGTATTTTCCAGCTGAATGAAGAAAAATATTGGAGAATAACATAATTATACCAGCGGCAGTAATATCAAAGAAACACAATGAAAAGTAATGACAATTTTGAACATTTTGACTAGTATATCTAACAAAGTAGAACCAGTGACATAGACGGGCGTTGCTGTGACATAGAACGACCAAAGTATATTTATTCCATTTTTCGTTCAACTTGGCTCGTGCATGATATGGTATAATCACCATTGTTTATTGCAAGCTTTTTCATCCTATAATAACTCTACAATTGAAATGTTAATTACATTATGAGTCAAGTTTCATGTATTATGATATACATTGTTAGTTTGAGTTAAATAAATGAAATCTACCACCCATGTCCTTTTCACTGTTGATTGTCCTTCACAGTCATCTAATTTATGAGCAATCCCAGTGACAGTGACACTACTCTGACGGTGTTGTTATCTTGTTACTATTGTTTCTGTATATTGCATTCGTTAATTGATGTTTTACTACAAATGTCTTGATATTGACAAAAGAAATTTCAGACAGTGATGGTGATTGTTAAAATGTATTATGTTCCTATATCATTTCATGTCATTGTACGTGCAATATGGTGTCAAGATTAAAAGTAGTAGTGTTGCTACATAGAGTAAACTATGTAGTAGTTTAAACTCTACATGACAAATTCCTATCCCTACGTGAATGATTTTGTTATGTTGTAAGCTTATGTGATACATTTGAATCATTGCAAGTAGTATTTGGTTATATCCCGTTTCATAAAGTAAGGTCACTATGTGAAGTATGTTGCTACGTTCAGTGTTATCATTCATGTTGCTAAGTATATTTATATATTCAATGTTATAATGCTGTGCTGTATATATAGTATGTTGTCATGCTCAAAACTATAAATACTGTATTATGTGTCACTGGAGTATGTTGTTATGTTCAAAACTATAAATACTGTATGTGTCACTGGGGTATGTTGTTATGTTCAAAACTATAAATACTGTATGTGTCACTGGGGTATGTTGTTATGTTCAAAACTATAAATACTGTATGTGTCACTGGGGTATGTTGTTATGTTCAAAACTATAAATACTGTATGTGTCACTGGGGTATGTTGTTATGTTCAAAACTATAAATACTGTATGTGTCACTGGGGTATGTTGTTATGTTCAAAACTATAAATACTGTATGTGTCACTGGGGTATGTTGTTATGTTCAAAACTATAAATACTGTATGTGTCACTGGAGTATGGTGTTATGTTCAAAACTATAAATACTGTATGTGTCACTGGGGTATGTTGTTATGTTCAAAACTATAAATACTGTATGTGTCACTGGGGTATGTCGTTATGTTCAAAACTATAAATACTGTATGTGTCACTGGGGTATGTTGTTATGTTCAAAACTATAAATGCCGTATGTGTCACTGGGGTATGTTGTTATGTTCAAAACTATAAATACTGTATGTGTCACTGGAGTATGGTGTTATGTTCAAAACTATAAATACTGTATGTGTCACTGGGGTATGTTGTTATGTTCAAAACTATAAATACTGTATGTGTCACTGGGTATGTCGTTATGTTCAAAACTATAAATACTGTATGTGTCACACTGGGGTATGTTGTTATGTTCAAAACTATAAGTACTGTATGTGTCACACTGGGGTATGTTGTTATGTTCAAAACTATAAGTACTGTATGTGTCACTGGGGTATGTTGTTATGTTCAAAACTATAAATACTGTATGTGTCACTGGGGTATGTTGTTATGTTCAAAACTATGAATACTGTAAGTGTCACTGGAGTATGTTGTTATGTTCAAAACTATAAATACTGTATGTGTCACTGGGGTATGTTGTTATGTTCAAAACTATAAATACTGTATGTGTCACTGGGGTATGTTGTTATGTTCAAAACTATAAATACTGTATGTGTCACTGGGGTATGTTGTTATGTTCAAAACTATGAATACTGTATGTGTCACTGGGGTATGTTGTTATGTTCAAAACTATAAATACTGTATGTGTCACTGGAGTATGGTGTTATGGTCATTGTTATAAGTTTGTGTTGAGTGTGTTGTTATTTCTTGGCTCTGTGTTTTGTTGTCTATGTATAATGCTAAATTGTTTTCTGATATACTACGACATTTTATATATACTAGCTTAGAGTAATGAGTTGGGCGGGGGCATTTAATGATTTGTTTTGTTGTTTCGATCTTTAATACTGTGTTATGTTATGTTATGTTATGTTATGTTATGTTATGTTATGTTATGTTATGTTATATTATGTTATGTATGTTATGTTGTGTTATTCTATGTTATGTTGTTATCTTATGTTATCTTATGTTATCTTATGCTATGCTATGTTATGTTATGCTATGTTATGATATCCTATGCTATGCTATCTCATCTCATCTCATCTCATCTCATCTTATCTTACCTTATCTTATGCTATATTATGTTATGTTATGTTCTATAGTAGTGTTAGATTAGTCTGTACTCTATTCACACAGTGTACGCATCGGGCTGTTACCTATTGTACGTGTATCGATATGGATAACTGGTATGTCACGACGAGTGGTAACAATGCCTTGAGATATAAATAAAGGCTATTCACACCTTGAGGTCACGGAAGGACTTGTTAGACAATACATCAATTTCTGAGTTGTTTCACACACCATGGAGGTAAATCTACCCTTATTAGACCTCTATGCATACACTTTAATCTTAGATTTAGAATGATCTAGCTTCAAACTATATTTTGTACAATTCAACTCAACTATTGGAATAAACACGTAGTTAAAACAGTTATGATAGTGCAGTGTTACGAACAGAACAATTTATTCCTGTACAAGGTTGTTTACTGACATACCGACATTGTAAAAATAATCCAAAATAAGTTCAGTTTATACATAGTGATAGCATGAGAGAAAGTGCAACATTTCCAAACGAAGAATCCCGATAGTATTATATATATATATATATATATATATATATATATATATATATATATATATATATATATATATATATATATATATATATATATATATATATATACCGACATTGTAAAAATAATCCAAAATAAGTTCAGTTTATACATAGTGATAGCATGAGAGAAAGTGCAACATTTCCAAACGAAGAATCCCGATAGTATATATATATATATATATAGTCCCCAGTAGTACACCGAGTAGATCTAATAGTATAAGAACACTTAACTTTAGTAAAATATGACACCCTTCCATACATTCCAACGTTTGCAAATATGTATTATGGTTGTATGTAAATATGTCTACATTATTATACCAGCATTTACTTTCGAGCTGATATATGGAGAAACCAGTTACCTGCGTGTAATGTGGTATTTTATAAAGAATAACTCACAGTGCCGTAGAGTCGAATCAGCACTTTCACATGTAAATATTGTAACACGGCACCCTTTCTCTACAAGGGCATTTCCAGTAACGACAACAACATTCACCATTCACTTACTACTGTATTCTTAGTTTCTCCCAGCACCATACAATAGCGTACCGTCGTAAACGAGCCCTTGGTGCAGGGGACAGTGTGTGTGTATGTGAGTTGTCCCCGGCGAATCAGGGCCATACATGTACAAGTAAACCTTACCGTTCACTTCTCCGAGCTTGTCTAACAGGTTGATACACACTACCACAGCAATCACCACCAATCCACTTTCATACATAGTGATTTGAGTGTCCAAGCTTGTGGTAATCCTAAAGAAACTGTCAATCGCGATCATTGGAGGCGTTTGTCAGAAGAAACTATCATGGAATTGAGAATCATCCTAGATCCTGTATGGACACTGAACTAACACCGGTGTCTACCTGGTAGGCGCTGCCATTGAGACCTGTGACGTCTACGTTGTCGTAATACTTGCTGGCATTTGAATAGACGTGTACAAACATTGATAGGAAGGTAGCCCGGCTTCGCGGTGTATTGTACCCTTTGTCATTCAGATACTGAAGACATATATGTATTGAAGGGGGCAGTGAAAGTGGACAAACTACACACAATGGCGGGTAAGGTGTACGCTACAAGTTAACACATGTTAATAGTATGTATTATCGGAAGTTATTGGTCTTTGAGAACATGTTCACCAAAAGTTGAGTTCTTCAAGTTCATTTATGATTACACATTTTTGTTGATTTTTTTCTTCACATTATTAAATTCTTAAAACTCGGAGAATACGAAAAGTGTGCGTTAAATGATGCACCAGTTTCAAGTCATATTCGTGGGGAGTTAGGGAAAATATCAGAGAACCGTGACGGTTACATCATCGAACACGCATGACTAGTTCAATTACCCGGGAATAGTTGATGACGCCTGGAGCAATGTCACTAGACTGTGTAGTTGTCCTGGTCTACATAAGAGACAGATGGAAATATATATATCGAAACGTTGATAAATTCAAATCTAGGCACTTCAGTTGCTTATTTCAATCACCAGATTCTTCACGCCACTGGTTTTGGCTTGTGGCGAAGAAATAAAAACGGAAGTAAACAAGTCAGTTAATATATATTTAGCTTGTTTATCACAGAAACAGACAAAATATGAAAGTTGCATATTTAGTTACATCATCTTGAGTACAACAAATCGCGTAAACATTTCAACGCTATTAAAGTTGTAAACGTTTTTCCATTAAAGGATTCAATTGCAATGAACCCCATTCATATAATGATATAATGTGACTTCTGAGATCGTCTAGTAGCAGCTTGGTGTTGTCAAAGAGCGCCTCCTAGCGTTTATGAAAAATATGCCTTTGTTTAGTGATAACCTCACCACTCAGGTGACATTATGATGAGGTGACCAAGTGTTGAACTTATTTGGCCATTAGGATCGATTGCCACGTTAGCGTACCAAGCTGATACACAAGTTGTTCCAGATACCGCTCTTACAAGCCGTAGGTAGCTGAGTGATTGGACCAAGTCTGGAATCCCAGGGTAAGAACACGTAATTACAGACTGGGGCTCTCAAAGGTCAAGTTTATGTTGAAACCCCATGCGTATTGAAACAGTGCTGTAGTAAATTAAACCCATCGAATATACACTAGTAATTGGAGTAATATTGAAGCTTATCGTCTAAATTGCCAATTAATGCTCCAGTCTAATACTCATATGGTTATACCGTCTTTATATTGCGGAGTATTTCATCATGCAAATTCGCAAGATGTTACACGAAAGTATGTATGAAGTTGATCTTTTCAGATTGGTTGATGGAAGAGAATTTTATTATTTTAAGAAGGAATTGGTTACATTTGAACATATGTCGGGGATTTTTGAAACATTTCGACTGGTAATGCACTGTTCTGGTCGACTTCGTAATGTAGATGTATCACATTGTCGGAAAAAAACACCTGTTGATCCAAGTTACGTATTAATCTTTACATTTTCCATCAATTGTCTGCGACCAAACACATCATGGAGATTGATACATGTTGATACTCCATCCATAATTAGCTGGATAAGTCAAATAAGGGAACACTGAAGTAACTATACTTTACTGTAAAACTGTTACCAAAACCACCTAAATAGTAAATGGATGATTTGTGGTATCGTATTTTGATATAATTTGTACTGGCAGCTCGACCCCTACCCTTACTCTCCAAATTATCACCTCTTGCGATTGTAATCTATGAGCTGACCTTTAGGAAAATGTTAGGTATGTGGTCATAAACTCCCACGCACGGTTGCTCTGCAGATGTACATTTTATCATATTCAAGTTCTCGACACTGCGTAAGCACATAAGTTGATTATTAATAATACAGAATGAAACTAACACCGTCATTAGGCGCAAGAGTTTGTTTTTAATTAAATATAATGAATGGAACGTGACTTTTAATTAAATATAAATATGTTGATTTTTAATCAAATCGAATGAAATGAACACCATTTTATATACATTAATTGACAGGTATATGTTATGTTACACGTTAAGTAGTTCTTGTCATGTGTTCATAGTCTGGTTGGCGATACAAAAAGTTTATACATTATAGTTATAAATTATACCAACTGAAATATGTTTGTTGAAGGTTGGGGTACGCTGAAGTCGTGCAAAGTTTATGCTTGCCATGTCAATCCAATGGCTAGGTAAATTTCAAAACGGACACAGGGGGTCGATAGTATTATCTAATTGTAACATCATCAATCAATCAATCGACCGATAATCGATGTTTGTATATTTATGCAACGTTACATTATTTGGAATCGACACTAGTTAGACTTTTGTCATGTTTAGATAAATTGGGTGTTATGTGAGGTCAGGTCATGTAATCACTAAAATCTATTTTGGTGTGTTTTGGAGACGTGTAGACATGCAATATAAGTGTACTTTGATCAGTGATTTAGGAATCCGCGATTATTAACCATGTCTTACACATTCGTAGACGAACCGACAGAGTCAATCATTTCTATTGTGTGAGTATGTAGACAACTTTTAAAGCACTATCTAATAATGTTGCGTGTTACTCAAAGCACTCACTGTGAACTATTTTGACTTAACTTCGTCAATCTGTAAGGTTAAAATATCATAATTGTAATCTCTCATTTCCAAGTGTGTCAACATACAGGAATAACGTAACGTTTGAAAACGTATACTCAAATAGGTTTCAATATCGATAATTTATCGCACTGTTGTAATATGTGTGTACAATAAAAATTTATAAGCTTGCAAAAAGCTAGATGAAAAGGTCACGATTGTTCCAGTTATAGATAATATATACCAGATACTCTACATTACCAACCGGAATTGTTTAGCTCTCTGTTGAGCAGTTAGTGACAAGTTCTTGTGTTGTTGTCTTTACTCAGGCACATGATAGGAATGGCAGGGTGCACACCAGAGAGAACGGTCCGTAGATACAGCGAGCCTCTGTTTTCGACTTCTAGTCCGAGTCTCCGATCAAGATCTCGAAAAAGTACCGGTAGCAATCGCCGTAGTCGTAGTTTGCCGTCCATCTTGGACGAACACTGTCGGCTGTGTGGTTTGCTTGTCGGACATCGAAATGAAGGGCACCGCGAAATTAGAAAATCGTACCCGTTCTTTAAGGTAACGAGAGATGGAAAACCACTTTACCAAAGAATCGAGGCGATTTTAGGCTTTGACCTACTGCCGCTCTCTCCGGATAGAGATGATCGTGTGTGTAGTGGATGTTATCGAAAAATCCCCCGCATCGAAGATGCACTGGAAACAGTAGAAAGATGGCGAGGCAACGTTTTTAAACAGTACAGGACACGAAATTTTGAACTTGATCTTGAGACTTACAAATTCAAAGAGATACCGGAAGGTGAACACCGTTCTCCAACGTCACCGATTGACATTGTCTTCGTGCCTAAAAAAAAGTATGGAGCCCGATACAAATCACAGCAGGCGTCGGAGTCCGTGGATGAGTGCGATGATCCTGGTTCCCGTAGAATCTTAAAGAGTGCTGTCTCCTTCGACGAAAGTTCACTGATGAGCTTGACAAGTGATGGTGACGACATAAGTATGGAGGTGCGCTATGTTACAACATTTAACCATCTGTTTGACCATTTGTTTGCCTTCGCCATAGTGATGACTCATATTTTTGACCTGTTGAAAATACGGTGACAATTATTCCAACGTTTAACCCCTTGCTAATGTTCTAACTGACCAAGAACTTTTATGTCGTCATCATCATCATCATGATCATCATCATCATCATCATCATCACCGCCACCACCACCACCACCACCACCACCATCACCATCATCACCATCACCATCACCATCACTATTATTATTATCATCATCATCATCATCATCATCATCATCATCATCATATCATCATTTCACCTCTGACATACTGGTTATATACATCAAAGCATAACAGAAATATCTGGGTTACTTTCGAAGACTAATCTGTTTGTCTTGATGCCAATAATATCAGTAATTTTAAGACTTTTATTCAGTTTTGTATCCCACCCCAACCTGCCCCTGCCTCCGTGTATATTCCAAGCACAAGTACGGTTTAGAATGGATTTGTCTATTTTTAATTTCTCCAGAGTTCAAAATTATCAAAGGCATTATCACCAAACAGTGCAGAATCTCCAAGACGTAGACTTGAATTAATAGATGATTATGAGATACAAAAGACGAAATTAAAGTTATTTATACAGAAATGGGATGAATATCATCAAAGCCAATCACAGAAAACTAACGATGCTGCTATTCGGGAACACAAAGAAGAGGTAAGTCCATTTCGGAGGATGTAACTGACATATTAATGGGATTAATTACAACAATATGGGAAATACACAATGATGTTGTGAGAATTTTCTTCGATTAGTCTAGCTGCTCGATCCTCGGGCAATTCTGCTAACTTCAATTTAAAAGCGACCACAAGTCGCATAGTGCCAAAGGCGCTGTCGAGGGTCTTCCTTTTGTGGAGCTGCGCACGAGAGATACTGTTTTCCTCGGGTTCTGAGCACAAATCCAGGTCTTGACTACTGTATTATATTACCATGTGAATGGTCTTCGAATAGAGATGGAAGTATCCCCCAAAAATAAGTTATAACTAGTATAATTGCAATTTATGAGGATCTCACATGACACTAGTAGGTGTGTTTATACATTTTGATAGCCTAGACGCTATAAGTTTTATTGTGGGACAGGTCGTAGACGAAATCAACAAAGCTTAGAGTCTAGACCGACCAAGTTTGTTCTCTGCAGACATGCCTCTCGTCATGATCACGGAGTGGTATGCCTATCCGACAACGTAAAACACGCTTGTTTGAACCAATCTTGATTTACACGTTGTTGGTGTCACTTTTATCGCTACACTTCACAGCTATTGAACCTGAGGCTAAACTTAATCGTTCTTCCGTAAATTTGCTTTACTACTTCATCAAGTTAGTCATTTTATAGCAACTATTAAAAGTGATAAATTCTCCAATTTTATATTTTAAATTAAATGACTCCGTCTTACAGTTAATTACACCAAGTGTAAAATCGGAATCAATTAGGAGTTTAACGTTGTTTCGGTTTCTTTCAGACAAAGTTGTGTTAGGGGTCAAAGTTACAATAATCACGAGAATCCGTAGGTGACCCATTTTTTATCAGATCGACAAAAGGTGACCTCGAGGTCATTCCCTATACTTTGATATATGGAATGCATTAACTGTTAACAATACTATATTAGACTGCCAGTGACGTCGTCATGGTTAGTAATCTCATTCCTGACAAGATGATATATATGGTAGACCCCATGCTACTGGATAGTAACCGTATTATACATAGTATGTGTTACATTGTTAGTGTTTTGAGTCATTCCTCCACCAAAATCGAAACTGCGCTAACACAATCGATCAATCCTCTACCACTATAAATAAATCTCTACCACACTCTGTCAACCCCCTACCATAATCTATCTATTCTCTACGACAATCTATCGATCCTCTACTACAATCTATCGATCTTCTACTACAATCTATCACTCCTTTACCACAATCTCTCAATCTTCTACCACAATCTATCAATCTCCTACCACTATCTATTAATCCTCTACCACAATCTACCAATCCTCTACTACAACCTATCAATCTTCTACAACAATCTAGCAATCCTCTACAACAATCTATCAATCTCCTACATAATCTATCGATTCTCTACTACAATCTATCAATTCTCTATCACTATCTATCAATCCTCTACATAATCTATTGATTCTCTACTACAATCTATCGATTCTCTACCACAATATATCAATCCTCTACCGCAATCTATCATCCCTGTCACAGCCTATCAATTCCCTGTCAATACAATGTAAGAATTCAGAATCGAAATGAAACGAAAACAGTCGGTGGATGAACTGCAGGAAGAGATAAATACATATCATGGATACGTGCGGTAGTTAACTAGTGTTGCTATCTTTTAATGTGAATTACTAGTATGTTAGGAATATTGGTGTGAAAAGATGTTCATTGTTCTGTCACATGATTGTAACAACATCATGGAACAGGATCTTCTTACACGTACACGGCTTTATCCGAATCAAAATTCAAGTATACTCACCCCCCCCCCCCCTTGTAAACTTTCCTACCCTTGACATGACGGCGTTGATTCGCGTCGACTGCACACCGAGTATATAGCGCCCTCAAGTGTAAAAGTTTATCAATATTCAACAATAAAGATACTCTAAACTTGTGAGATAACGAAGAACTAACCGAACAATTAGTTATAGACATAGTAGAGTCATGAAAGGTCAGAGGTTATGATACATAACAGACGTCAGTCTAACCAGTTATATTGTCAATTTCAGATACAGCGATTACAGGAACTATTAGACGAATACAGACTGAAATTACAGAATACAGAATATGAGTTACGATCAAAAAATCACGATATGGATGAATTACAAAGCGACTGTAGCAAGATGAAAATTGAGGTAAGCTTCCCCCCCCCCCATATCAATAAAATCTTCCGAAATATCTGGTTTAGAGTACGAGAGTCCAATAAAATTTATCTGTCCAAGATCAAGAATTATCCTATATACGGCGATAGTGGTACACCATTTACCTACCATACCCTATATGGTATCAAAGATAAACGGAGTATCACTAACGCCCTAGTAAAACAGGTTAATAAAGAATTAAGATTACCTGGATCATACTCTTTGCGTTAGAGGTCAACATTAACTAATATTGATCAGGTGGGAGGTAGGGGTGTCATGTTAGTTGAATGACTTCAATATGTTACACTTTTTTGGATTTGTCCTGTCGTTCATGTTTGTCAGTGTTTATATGTTTTTTGTTTGTTTGTTTGTTTGTTTGTTTGTTTGTCTGTCTGTCTGTCTGTCTGTTTGTTTGTTTGTTTGTTTGTTTGTGTGTGTATGTGTTTGTTTGTTTGTTTGTTTGTTTTGTTTGTTTGTTTGTTTGTACATAGCTAACTGGGCCTGAATTGTCTGTGATTATAGCCCCTGCTCGAGAAAAAGTGCACGGATCTGTCGTTTTCATTAAAGACTCGACGTGTATTAATTGTATTGTGCATATATTAAACGTGCCTGGAATTATAACCTTAAAAAATGCAACTTGAGCCAAATATTGCAATATAAAAGCTCTCTGCGTACATTGCATTTACTATGGTCTAGAAGTTAAGCCCCTGCGGATTGTCCGTTTTGCATTCTGTGAACTTTGAACTGTCGTTCAGTTAAAGAGTGGGAAAGGTTATAGTCTGAACTTGGTATGTTTTAGATATACGCCACATTCTTAGATGACCCCTTTCCAATATTATATAGATAAATATGATGCAGGAACAACGCCAAAACATTCAAGACAGTCGGGACAGATTAGTGGAAGAATTACACAAGAATGCGTTGTTCATAAAGGAGAAAGATACAGAATTGGCAAAGTGGAAGAATAAATGTGAATGTCTATCAAGCAAATATGATGATATAGCTCTAGATTTTAGGAGACTCGAAAAAGAGATTGGAGATTACAAGACGCTGATGGAGATAGCTGAAGACAGGTAAGACGAAGCTTAAGCTTGATATTGCGAGACCACAGACACTCGACTCAATCTGTATGATTTTTAAAAAAATGTATAGTGAATTATTTACTATACATTTTTTTAAATTATACAGATTGAATCGAGTGCCTATGGTTGAGACAAGTTCAGGTGTATGGAGAATGGGTAAGAGTTTCTTTGGAACGGTAAATTGGAAACGAATGTGACGTTTTGATCAGTCTACTATGGATCTTGATTACGCCAATTTACCGTTCCCAAAGGAACTATATTTTGATAATTATCTTTCAGGTATATATGGCGTTCATGTACCGACATTTGATTCATGACTGTTTCTGTTGCTATCAATATGAACTGGTGGTGTTATAGTACAGGAATTTTGGTTTGGTTGGGTTTGGTTTGGTTTGGTCTGATTTTATATGATTAACTTGACTTGTCTTGATTAATAAAACGTTTTTTGTTTGTTTGTTTTTACAGTTGTGAGAGTGATGATTAGCTAACTAAGAGCAGTCACTTTCAAACTCAAATTCTTATATCATGTAATTACAGTTCGGACATTTACTCAGCGTTCGTTACGGTATAGATTGACGTAATATCAAAACAACGATATGAACCCTCTATAAGTACAACAAAATACACACCCATTTCCTTGTGATGTTTGATATTTAATAGTAATATAAATATCATTCGGTTTATATTTCTGAATATAGCATAGTACTTGCAGAAACGGTGGGGGCGTTTCCTGAGATAGAGCCTGCACCAGATGAGTTTTCCTTCATGGAGTTGGACTGGAAATAATGCAGAGTTGAATGTCGTTTGGTAAGTATAATGAGATAGTGCTTGTAATAGATCACACACGGCAGACTGATACCATCACGTGAGATTACAAAATGAGACATTTATACTTTTAGTGACAATCTTAACCTACGTGCCGCGAAGATATTTTTCATGCGTCATACTTTCATTGTATATTTCAGAACAAGACGTGCGCCTGTAAATATCTGCATCTGCATATATAAAGAGATTAGAATGCCGCCAGATCCTGTTACAGTTACTAAGGTGTGAATGGGCTTCCTTTAACAACCCTACGTATGCATTTGTTGAATTTTTGCTTTTACAGACTGATCATGACCGTTGATCAGCTGGAAGTAGAGTTTCACTCATTTCTCACCTTAGTTGAAAAAATATATATATATATCCTGCCAAGGTGTTCGCTGTGCATTGCAATCTGGGTATCCTTAGATGGTTAGCATTAATGTTTTAATACCTTCTACAAGTAATATTACTCACACGGAGAGAAAAGTGACAGCATATATCAACAATCTTAATTTCATACTGCTACCAAGAACTTCAATACAAGTTGTATTGCTCATAGTACAAGGACTAGATGTCCTTCGCTATATATATATCCCACCTGTTACCTACACGATAGTTCACGGACAGGGGACTACTTAGCACATTTGTGTGATATTCGTTGCATATTTGTGTGGTGTGTGAAGCGCATATGGATATTCATGTTGTGTTTTCTAATATTAATACCAGCAACTTTGAAAGAAATGTGTGGCTCACACGCCGAGTCGTATATAGCGCCCTCAAGTGTGAAAGTGTTATCTGAAAACAAATGCGTCTGAAATATCCGACTCGGTTGGCGTTTTTTCTAAATAGAAAGTAAATGTTTGAATTATAAATAAACTCTTACTGAGATACTACACATTTTGCGGAATTACAACGATATACATTTGAAGTACGTACTCGTGAACACGCGCCCACATGTGTGGAGAAATAGCTTCAGTTTCGCTTTAAAATTCCAAGGGTGTGTATTGAAATTCAATAGACTATAGCTATATTTAAATTTCACTGTTAATACATTATACATGTATAGGTACTCTGATGAATTGAATTTATTAACAAATAAAGTGGTGTTTTCAAGTTTGACCAAATTTTCTTGGTGTTTCACTGGAAATTGTCTACCGCTTTTGTTAATGCTCAATGAAACTAAAGTTTAGGGTTAAAAAAAACTACCCCTTTGGATATCGTAAGCTTCAAATACCCCACCCCCTCCAAGAAAGACTACATTTTCCAAAGTGGCCCTGAACCGACATTTAAGTTTTGGACAATGTAATTCATTTAACACAGATTCCGTCCATGGATTGAGGCAAGCTTACGACGAAACTAATTCAGGCTTACAATTTCCATGTAAAAAAAAGAATGGATGGTCACGGATACATCATGAGAGAATGTACACTTGTGTAATCAAAATATAATATTTATAAAAATAGTTGTTGGTGTTTTCTATGTACCCGTCGGTTGGTCAGTCAGTCAGTCAGTCAGTCAGTCAGTCAGTCAGTCAGTCAGTCAGTCGGATGGACGGTGCACGATGTGTGTATTTACCGGTGACGTGATCATTCTTGTCAAATAGTGACGACGGTCACTATACGTCATTGTTCTAAAGTCTACAAATTTTCAATGAATACTGCAACAATTCACTTATGACGTAGAGGTGACGTGATCTTTGCTGTAAAATAGTAACTTCACCACACGACATTTTCCTATAAAGTCTACACATTTTCAATAAATTCAACACAATTGATTAATGATGTCCTTATCAAATAAAGTGCGTTTTTTAATAAATTCACATAATAATTAAGTGCACATTGTTTGATGGAGAGGTGGCGTGATCTTTGTTGTAAAATAGTGACGTCACCACACGTCATTCTTCTCAAGTTTACACATTTTCAATGAATACAATTCATCTATGATGTACGCGGTATGACAGAGAAGTGACGTGAAATAGTAACACTGATCATGGACGTCATAGTTCACCATTGTTGCATTGAATATAGTATCATGTACATTGTTACACGACATTACATTCTGTACATGCTCCTTATAAAGTTATGGTGTAAAGTAGATTCCACTTTCTTCTGTCTACCTGCACAGAAAAAAATATTTCCTTTATTAAATACTACCAGCGAGGCAGACAAATACCGATTTCATTTTATGACATGGTTAATATGCATACTAGTGTAACTAACTTTAATAAAAGCGCCAATGGCATTGCAGTACAACTGTTGAGAGTAACTTTAATTTTCTCCTACGATTATGGTCTTGTTGCTAGGGATATTTGAATACACCTTTTGAAGATTTTTACCCTTCTTACCCATCCATGGTCTTATATCTGCAATATACACCATTGTTTAACTGTTGCTATGGGGGTGGTCTTGTTGCTAGGCATATCTGCATACATTTTTGGAATGATCATTCATTTGCCTTTCCTTCACTGGTGTTATGGCATTATACACCACCGTTTAACTGTTGCAATGGGCGTGGTATTATTGCTAATGACATTCACATATTTTTAAAAAATGTTTGCTCAATTGCCTACCCATTCCTGTTATGTTTGCAATAAGCCCTATCATTTGACTGTTGCTAAGGACGTGGTCATGGTTGCTAGGGCCACTTATGTATGTATGACACACTCGCAATTTACACACTGACACTGTTAGAACCATAATCAATTTCATCCCAGTAGTATGAGACTTAAAGTTCAATACCAAAATCACTTGCATCGTCCACAAGACAGATATACAGACAGACAGACAGACAGACAGACAGACAGACAGACAGACAGACAGACAGACAGACAGACAGACAGACAGACAGACAGAATTTACCATGAACCATTGGTTCCCTTTCTGCTAGAACTTAGAGAATGTTTCCAAGCAACCTCGCGGAGGGATAATTCAAGTGCCACTAACATGCACTTGTTACAATATGTTAAGTATATCCCATCATATTTTAATGATTTAATGAGAGAAATCTGACAAAAGACATCACATTTGTAGCCGTAATTTGCATATCACCGAATTTCAGACCGATCTGTCCTGTAGTTTTTTAGCAAAACTGAACTGAGGTTCAGTAGTGCTATAGGGATCGCCCGGTGTCTGTCTGTGTGTGTGTGTGTGTGTGTGTGTGTGTGTGTGTGTGTGTGTGTGTGGGGGGGGGGGGGGTGTGTGTGTGTGTGTGTGTGTGTAAACAACTTAAACTCAAAAACTGCTGAACCGATTGCCATGATATTTGGTGGGTCCATTACCTTGGGTGTCTAGTTGGGAAATTGTTCAAATCAAAATCATCGCATCACAGATGTGTGATTTGGGTCAAAAAATGTGATTTTTGGTCAAAAAACTTAAACTCAGAAACTACTGGGCAGATTGGTGCGAAATTTGGTGGGAACATTCTTAAGGGGATGTAAAGTAAGATTTGTCCATGACGGGATGATTCCATCAGTGATATGCAAATTAGGGCTAAAAATGTGTCTTTTTGGTTAAAAATCTATAATTCCAAAACTACTGAGCAGATTGGGCTGAAATTTATGGACAAAGAAATATTAAGCATACCATGATTCCATGAGTGATATGCAAATTAGATGTAAACATTTTCATTTTTGGTCAAAAACTTATATCTCAAAAAGTACTTGGTCACCGAGTCTGAAACTTGGTGAGATGTTTCTGCATTTTGACAAAATTGGCCCTAGCAACCATGACCACGCCCTTAGCAACAACCAAATTGCAGTATATTTTGGTCAAATAACAACATCATATGGTAGGCAAATGAATAAACATTCAAAAAATGTATGCAAATACCGTAGCAACCATGACCACGCTCATAGCAACAGCCAAACGGTCGTGTATTTCACAAAGATAACAACAGGGATTAATAGACAATTGAATAAACGTTCAAACAATGTATGTAAATTTGCCTAGCAACAAGACCACGCCCATAGCAACAGCCAAATAATCATGTATATTGCAAAGATAACAACAGGAATAGAAAGACAAATGAATAAACATTCAAAAAATGTATGCAAATGTGCCTAGCAACAAGACCACGCCCATAGCAACAGCCAAATGATCACATATATTGCAAAGATAACAAAGGGGATTAATAGACAATTGAATAAACATTCAAAAAAATGTATGTAAATATGCCTAGCAACAAGATCACGCCCATAGCAACAGCCAAATAATCACATATATTGCAAATATAACAACAGGAATAGAAGACAAAAGAATAAACATTCAAAAAATGTATGCAAGTGTGCCTAGCAACAAGACCACGCCCATAGCAACAGCCAAATGATCACATATATTGTGAAGATAACAATGGAGATTAATAGACAATTGAATAAACATTCAAAAAATGTATGTAAATATGCCTAGCAACAAAACCACATCCATAGCAACAGCCAAATGATAGCATATATCGTAAAGATAAACATGGTTGGATAGGCAACTGGATAGTCATTCACCAAATGAACACTTATTGTTCGCATGTTAGCATTTTTAAAAACTGTACAGTTGTGCTACAACGCCATTGGCGGTATTTTTGAGTTTAAGTCTTTTCCTTTACCAAAAAGCACATTTTTACCCAAATAACACCTGTGATGTAATCATTTGCCTTCAACAATTTCCCAACTAGACACCACTAGTACTGTCCCCACCAAATACCAAAGCAATTGGTCCAGTGGTTTATATATAAAGAGGATTATGGCTAATCTATGCAAATGCGGGAAATTCAAACTGATGTACAGAGCTCTAGCTTCTGGGTCTTGTTTTCAGCATTTTTTCTGTGCTCCGAGAAACACACAGGTCATGTATCATGTACAAATTGTTTGTGAATGTCGTAGGATGGTAACTTGATACACACATTAGTTGAAAAGCAATCTGTTTGTTTCATAGAATTAAAAAAAACATCTTTCCAAGTGAGACAAATTCCCCTGCAAACAGCTGCTTAGATTGTGTGTCATTCAGGATTATTCAAATATGCGGCATTTGCATGTGAACAACCCAGATAGAGAATACTTATATTTTTGGTGATTACTTGCCAATGAGTCATCACAAGTTCTCCACCTCCAAACATAGTCAGTCATATGCAAAATAGGGTCCCAGGCACCGACAATCCTATTAAGTTTGAATTTGAATTTTGAATTTTTAAAAAAAATTTTTAATTGTTTATTCATCAGATACAAAACAGAATAACATTTTTATGTACATTTCAAAAAGGAGGTTGATTGGATAATATATCTGGTGAGGGCCATAGAAATAGTTAGATCAATATCACTCATGGGATTAAGTCGTGTGTGCATTAAATCGTGCACACACACACACACACACACACACACACACACACACACACACACACACACACACACACTCACTCACTCACTCACTCACTCACTCACACTCACAGACAGACAGACAGACAGACAGACAGACAGACAGACAGACAGACAGACAGACAGACTCCGCACCATGCCTACAGCACTACTGAACATCATTACTTCACTTGGGCTAAAAATTCAAATGTTATACCCATTGCGTATATCAAAGGGACGTGATCATAATGCCGATGTGCATTTTGAGATGAAACGATCCAGATATATATATATCTATATATATCGTGGAGTATTCGATAATTTTCTTTCTTTGCCATCACTCTCGTAAAGGACATCTGTTCCTCCACATATACATTTGGAGGTAGAACCAAATTCATTACAATGGCCGTTACCCATACACGTTAATCGCAATAATCCCACACGTGTTACTTTTTGTCAGATGATTTAAATGCAATTACTTTTGTTACCGAAAAAAATACTATTATATCTAGCTAAGTCGTAAAACCAGTGGGACACCATGACGATTATTTATGCGTCCCTTGACACTGTAAATGGCATTTTTCAATATTTCAAACAAAGTGGAAGAGAGAACGAGAGCTTACAGAAACTGAACACTCAACGAAAGGAGTGACATCTGTATGTTCACCAGGCCGGAATAATCAAGCTTTCTCGGAAAATATGTAAGCTTCCAGAAAGGGTTATCGATGCGTTTATCAACTATTTGTTGAAAATCGAAACAGGTTCCTCAGAGTTCGTACTTTGTAAGTTGTTCACGAGTGGTTTTGTAACCACAGGTAATCTCGAAACATAGGGTTGTAAAAAAAAATAAGCTGCTCCCTGCGTTGTCATCATGTCTGCTTCCAGGATGACGTTGATATTCGGTGCAATTCTTGTAATATTCGTTGGGCTGATCAAGAACATCAATGGATCCGAAGGTGAGAAAAATAGTATTTATTCCTTACCTCACCTCACCTTACCTTACCTTACCTTACCTTACCTTACCTTATTTTTCCTTATCTTATCCTATAAAGTTTTACCATTATTTTTAATATAACTGTGTTACAAATAAACGAAATTGGCGATATTCAAATCTTCAAATACTCTTATTTTAAATTTGAACTGAAATTCACAAACATTAGGCAAATTTAAATTTATCAATTCAGAATTCGAGAAAAGACGAAATCAAATTATTCATTCGAATTACCGAGAAAAAATTAAAGTCAATCTAGATGTCATGCATTGCAGTCAGTTCAAATCGGCAGATGTATAGCGTGCTGGCCTAATATCATAAATATGTGGGATCTAGCCGACACAAGACCATTAAACCTGCCAGATGGGGGTGGGAGGGGTTTGTCGCCAATGATTAATTGATATTTTACGTTATCTATGTGACAGATATTGATGCTCTGTTAATTAACAGGGGGAAAAGCTATTCAGAACTTTTAGAAAAAACGTTTGAGTTGAGTTGTATTAAGACCAGTTATATATTTGATGATTCGGCTTTACAACTATTTTACATTTAAATCAATTTTATACAGACAAACAAATACTGACCTGTGTGAAGTAAGGGGTCATGCAGAGGGGGACGAGACGAATCAATTGGGAGCATATGTTCAAATGTGCAAAACAATTCGATATAATACGAAATATTGACTTATGCTATCTCTATATATACGTGCAACGCCTACTGTATGACTCGGGATGAAATAAGTATTTTGTTTTCATTTTTTTGTCGGGGAAAACCAAACATGCGAAGTTTTTTAGTAATGTCATAGACCATAATAAACGAACTATCAAGATTTGATTTATAATTATTAGTACATGTATAATGGTATGAACTGATTAGTTGAAGTTCGTTAGTACTAGTTACAATACCATAGAGGGTAACTTCAGACGAATTTCAACTATAACGTATTAAGAATGAAATCAAATTAGTTTTGAACAACGCGATACATGTAATAGCTGGCGATTTTCTGTCACTAAAAATTTACACTTTAAAAAAAAAAATTAAATTCTTATATTAGATTAAGAGATTAAGAGATTAAGCTACGTGATCAGCCCCATCGCCTTCATATAAACCTTAAATTTTCGGAATTTTTGTATAAAGGGCTGTTTTGCCGGTTCACTACAATGGCGTGTTTTATAGTAAAGCTTATTCAGTGTAGTTTAATACGCAAGCCTTGTATACATGTAAGTCATTGAATGAATATTTTCCCGTTGATTTGGCAACTTTCAGTTTAATAAGGGGGAACACGCCACTCCAGGAAATAAAAGGTATTTTCATAAACTTTGTGTTCTAGAGAGTCAGTTCATAATTTCACGTTATGTGTTGTGAAATTATAAAACGACTCTCCAGAACCTAATTATAAAGTCTAAAGTAGTATACCTCTAGTTCCTGGAGTGGCGTTCCCCTATAGCTATCATGATCTCATTGACAAGTCAGACTGTACATGCAAATTTATGTTTCAAAATCAAAGATAGATTCAACAAATACGCAGGTTGGTACTACTAACTTTTTTATGTAGCTTTTGATTTGGATTGTGCCTAATTTATTTGTAATTATCATGTATACCTACCATGATACATCTGCTTAATCACGTTTCAGAAGTGGACGCGTGTCTTCCCAATCCCTGTCAAAATGGAGGTGAATGTAAAAACTTCAGGACATTTTACTTCTGTATTTGTCCTGACGCATGGACCGGTCATCATTGTGACGTCACAGGTATGGACCTGATAACTGTATACAGATGGTCTTAAAATGATTTGCAGAAGTTTTTGGAAATCTCTAACCACAACTCAAATACGACTTTCGTGATTTTGCAACCAATACGAACTTTTATTAGGTAAAAAGATTACCATTAAGGGTTCAAACGTGATGGAGGTCAGTTGAAGTGTAAGAAGAGAATTTAGATTTACATCAACCCGGGATCGAATCATTGTTGTTGTTCATTTTGCCATTGCTGTTCACTTTCATATATTTATTTCATGAAATTAAATTATCAGAATACCAGAGAGCACATAATGGCATAATAATTTTGTAATATTTGTTTTGCGCCTGTCACTACTGCCCATATATTAATTTTTTAAAGCACTGCAAGATGTGTAGTTTTAATCTTTGCGACTTCACCAGGTCTGTTGTTACCAAGTCACATTTCTATAGATCTAGAGATCATGCTCTACTAACAAAACAATAAATTCGTTATATTTTCTTGTAGCAGGACAGTTTATGGTAGCCGACCAGACTCTACAAACAGACCAATCTGAAACCTTTTCGAACCAAGAACCCGCTACTGACGCTGAAATCGACCTCAAACGCGACAAGACGTCCACTTCCTCGAACCTTTCATTTGACGTTCACTCGGAAAAAGCCTGGAGAAAGGGCATAATCATCAGTTTTGCTATCTTCTGTGTACTAATTATTAGTTTGACTGTGTTCACTCTCTGGTTTATGCCGGTACGGAAACACACAACTGGTCATCTGGCTGTCAGAAGACAACACACATTGCAGTCAAGAAGTACGTTTTAATCTTCAACAACACTGTCTCACAGCTTCATAGTTATAGACCCATTGCACCGATATGTATAGGATAGCAGTCCGCGTTTGCAAGTATTCAGCATGTCATCAAAAGTTTGTGATCATTTAGTTTTAGAAATCTGATGAGAACTTGTACTCGATTTCAATTTTCCACCATGTGCTATCAAATGAGATCTTCAATAACTGATACAGTAACGTTCTTTCAACGAAGAGACAAAATGTTAAATGTTTGTTTTACTAGATTTTTTTTATGTTCACATTCATTGTAACGAGTGTTATACGTTATATATGTAGATTATTCTAATTATTCTCATGTTTACGTGTGATGTGTTCATTTCAGGTCGATCTCGAGGACGTGGTGGTTACATGCGAGTCCTGAAATCCCGTCTACTCCAACGAATGACGAACCACGACAGACCGGACCCAGTCGAAGTACAGCACTTTGTTAAGAAAACATCTCCTTCAAAACTACCACCTTGTACACGGGCAATTCGACTTAACAACGGGTCATTGTACGGTAGAGATGTAGCGTACCTGAATATCTGTAAACGGAATGGAGTGGTACATTTGGAGATGATTCGACCTGGCCTGGCTGACAGTTTACCTGATGTGACAATCAAAATGAATAATCTGGACATTGAGAATGCAGCTAGGATGGAAAACGATATCCAGGAGGAGGAGGAGCAACATGAAACAAATGACAGACTAAGAATTGTTGAAGTGTAAGAAAATATTGAATATTCATGTAAATTATAACTTTACAAGGCAAAGTATATCAAACAAGATTCTTTGGAAAGCAGAACTGACGTGAACACGTTTAAAGCACGGCTTAAAGGTCTTGATTGTCCATGCACTCTATTTTTTCATCATATGAATCCACGGTAACCAGTTCTGCCTTCAAGCCCTACATGGGAGGAGTTCTCTATACAATAGAAGTTTGCTGCATGGGGAAATATGTGACGACTAAACCAGCTAGAACTAGTTCATGCCATGGAACATGTATATGTATACTAGTAATAGCACACAGCTGAAATGACGCAACCATGTTGACTTTATTATCATGGGGGGGGGGGGCATATTTCACTCATATCTAGTAAGATAAAGATATAAAAAAAATTCCTGAGGTCATAAACGTCAACATATCTTTATTGAAATGGACAAACTTACATGGATTCACTGTCTTGTGTGTATAAATTAAAATTTATTGGATTTCTTGACCATAAATACTGTAATAATAACAGTCAGGATAAATGACCTTTGAACTCTCTGGCAAACGTAGCAAGCTACGACATTTGAAAACAGGTATGTATGCATTATACTTTCAAAGACCTATGAAAAGGCCAGGGGTCCGACATAGGTTGTCCACGGCAATTTTCAAGTACAAAAAAATGCACATGTGTTTGATGAGTATTTTATCTGAAATAATAGTATCCATTATTTCACCCGACTGCAATAAATCAAATGGTACTTGCCAACAATTTAGTTCAAAAGTGGGATAAATAGGGAAAGTGTATGGTACGTTTTCATCCTGGGAGATATTCCTGACAGAATAAGCATGATAAATGAGCTGGTCAAAATGTTAAAACTCAGAATACTAGTTTCTGATGTTGACATCATTATGCATAAATTAATTTACATTCATACTTATTTCAAAGAAAAACTGTATGATAATTTCATTATGTATCTGATTTCTTGATATTTCATATTTCAGACAATAAATATATACAAGTTCTGGTCATTTAGTGTCAGGTTTTGATGTGTAAATGGCGCCCTCTAGAGTCCATACAATTTGGGCAGATGGAAATAAATAAATACATTTGCATTGTAATCAATAGTCTGTGGTGAAAATATCACACACACATCATATAACATAGCCAAATAGTTAATTTACAACTTCTGTTATGTTTGGCATGCTATGATAGTTTCTGTTCCCAGAGCAAGAACAGAAATTTCCCTGGTGAATAGTATTGATATACAGTATTCCCCATCATGGTGCATTTGTGTTAACAACCATGTCTTCTGCTAACTCTCGTAAGGCTTCAGCTCTCTCTTCTAACTCCATCTGTTAAGGCAAAAGACACACTTTAGTGTAAGTATGATGGCTTACCAGTGAATCAAATATTGAAAATAGTACTCTTAGAATGTTGTGTATATTATCAAGTTAGTATATAAAGTATCTGTAGTATCAAATACTTTGCAGTGTAGTTCAGTATGTGAATGAGTTAGCACCAAAAGGACCTAACTCTATTATTGGTGATTTCTCACTTTTAACAATTCTAATGTTGTTCATGTGTGGTTTCTGATCTCAGTAAAATGCCCACCTTTGTTCTGACAGTCAACTAGGTAAAAAACATGAATTACATATGGCTTAGAGTCAAAAAGACTTGGTTTCTGAAAGGGACATATTTCTCAAAATATTGGATGATATTTTCTGACAGAGTGCTATTTTTTCTCTTATGTCACCAAAATTGTCCTGGGTGAAGATAATAGTAATAATAAATAATGAATAATACAAACAAAAAAGATGTGATTTAAATTTGACTTAGGGTCATACGGGCCTAGTGCTGAAGATACTTTTTGGGGCCTAATTTTTTTCTCAAAATAACATTTTTCTTAGATAGGCCCTTATGGCACTAATCCCTTTAAGTTCAATATTCATAAAACTGTCTGTAATATATTCCAATATCAATAGATAAATACATACCTTGGCTGCTGATACTATTTGTCTAGCTAGACTCTTTGTCATGTGTTCAATCTTACTGACCAAGTCATCAGGATTTGTGTAAGCTAGCTGGTTCAGGGTTTTATAACCTGCCTTCAAAAGCTGTTTAGCTCGACCCTATGGGTACAGACACAGACACAGACACAGACACAGACACAGACACAGACACAGACAGACAAGACAAGACAAGACAAGACAAGACAAGACAAGACAAGACAAGAAAATAAATAATTTGACAATAGTTTTATTTCTACTGACAGGAAACTTCCATAGCTTGGCACATACCTCAGGTATGACTCAGATAGGCTTGAAATATGTGTAAATGGAAACATGTATTGTACCTTTTACTGTCTTCTGAAAGTCACTGACATACATACAATTTCTAGTGACGCACCAAAATTTGCTGTTCACCTATCCGTTACTATGTGGTGACACATAGGGAATCTCAGTTTTTCTCATTTTGACTCACAACAGCAAAATTTGACAATTGAAGTATCATTAGAGGTCCAATGTCTAATGTCTGTCCAAGTGTACATATATACCTGTGACTTTTATTACATGTAAATGCAAACTAATCCTATCTAAAATCTTAAACACATTGTTTTAAGGTACACATAAACAAAATTATTGGCATGTCCGTACAACACACAAACTCTTGGTTATTGGCCACCACCTGTTTTACACCTGGTACTTCTAGTAATGGTATTAGATTAGCTGTAGAACAGTACGACAACTCTTTGACAATCTGACATTACCTGTTTTACACCTGGTACTTCTAGTAATGGTATTAGATCAGCTGTAGAACAGTACAACAACTCTTTGATAATCTGACATTACCTGTTTCACACCTGGTACTTCTAGTAATGGTATTAGATCAGCTGTAGAACAATATGACAACTCTTTGACAATCTGGCCTAGGAGATGATGAAATGCCCAGAATTCAGGCAGATCCTGTTGAAAGAATGCAATCAAAGAAAGATCAATTGTCCATTTTCTTTCAGGAAAGAACATATGTTAAGTTTGCTGACATAATGTTGCTTTTTTGTTCAAAAATGTGTTGTGGTAGGTTTGGAGGGGGGGGGGGGGTTGTGGTTAGTGTGGCTAGCATTAAACCATTTGTTTACTCCAGTACAACTGCCATCATTTATCAGTCTCTTGGGCAAAATTTCTGCAAAATTTGTACTTCTGTTCACCTGTTCTTGGTAGGATGGTATTTTATACAGTAAACAATTACTCTAAATATGATTGTGACTGAGGAGAGATAGAAAGTTCAATTTGATTTAACTATGCTGTGGAACAGTTTAGTTTAGATGTTTTGATATGCTACCAAGGGTTTTGAGAAAGTTCACGTATAAAGTTATAGGTATGTTTTATATACATCATTATACCATGCAAGAGCCAGGTTCAACAAAAATATGGAATATATACTCCAATCATTCTACGTCATGACAACACATGTCTACGTCATAACAACACATGTCTACATCACTCATGCTTCTGCTGTGTTCAAAATATGAGTCAAACGTTCAAAATTGCCATTTTTACTTTCCCCAATTTTTCTTTTGATATTACTGGCGCTGGTATGATGTACTCCAATATTTTTCTTCATTTAGCCAGAAAAATACTCTTGACCTAATGGTTGTCACTACTTGTCTAGCGACTCATAGTGACATGGGCCCCTTAGGTCACAAGTATTTCCTTGGCTGAATGAAGAAAAATGTTGGGGAATAATAACTTATTACATTAGAAACACACTACATAAATATGAAAGGATAAAGTTGTCACAGCACATTGGTATGGGTTGAATTTACTCAAAATATGACATGGCACCAAGATTACGACAAGGAAAATAATTCAGTGATATACCACCACCATCACCACCACCACCACCACCACCACCACCACCACCACCATTGCCATTACAACTTACTTCTGTAAATCTCTGTAAACTGGATGCAAAGGTAGCCGATGAAGAGAACAAGTTTTGTAGAAATCCCCTTGGTACATCAAACATAGCTGCTACCTGCCAAATACTGTGTTGTTTTAACACATACCATAACATCAATGTCATGAAGAATCTTTCCACTATCTTCTCATTTGCTTCACCCTAAAAAATAAGAAATCATTGTGTGAAGTATTCAAACTTGTGTGACCTGATGATCATGCATGGCAGTGAAATGGGGTCAAATCACTGACTACATCACTAATTAGAAAGCTTTTTTGACTATATTGTTTTTGTGTGTGTGTGTTTTCCACTAATCTCATACAACATGACACAGCATCACATTATCCATTATATACAAAACATACCTTTTTGACTCTTTGGCCGGCAGCTTTTCTGGCTACATAACTTTCATGTACTCCAATCATTTCAGCTGTTCCAAGCTCTACTTCACTCAGACCAGAAAACTGGTGAAAATGAAAAAAAAAATGCCATAAATATTGATATTCATAAAATATACCTAATTTTCCTGACCATTATTTTTAATATGTGTGTATGTTTCAATTTATGGACTAGGTTGTATCCAATCACTGTAATTCTATAATACATGTAAATGTATATTTACCCTCTTTTTAAAGACTTCTGGAATAATGATGCAGTAGTACATGTCATAGAAGTTGGTCTTCTAAACAAGGAGAATATTCATGGATCCTAAGTGCTTATTACTTATAGATAAACAACCATTAATATTCTGTATGCATCTAACACAAATGTATGTCTGCTAAGTCCCATGATGCAACAGTGTCCCAGTGTCAGAACAACAGAGGTGAAATTTACAGTTTCAATTTGGTGTTCCTTGGCAAGCACATAAAATATATGTGATGTGAAATCATAGTGTGACTCTCCAGAAGCCAAGGTTGATGAAAATACCTGTCTTTCCAGGAGTAGCATTCCCCTTTAAAGTTGACGTTTTCCTATCCCTTTGTACAAGTTCATCCAATCATATGTACCAATATTCCCTCAGTAAATATTTTTAGTTTGACGTTTCCTACCCCTTTGTATAAGTTCATCCAATCATATGTACCAATATTCCCTCAGTAAATATTTTTAGTTTGACATTTCCTACCCCTTTGTACAAGTACATCTAATCATATGTACCAATATTCCCTCAGTAAATACTTTTAGTTTGACGTTTCCTACCCCTTTGTACAAGTTTATCCAATCATGTGTACCAATATTCCCATAGTAAATATTTTTAGTTTGACGTTTCCTACCCCTTTGTACAAGTTCATCCAATCATATGTACCAATATTCCCTCAGTAAATATTTTTAGTTTGACATTTCCTACCCCTTTGTACAAGTACATCTTATGATATGTACCAATATTTCCTCAGTAAATAATTTTAGTTTGACGTTTCCTACCCCTTTGTACAAGTTTATCCAATCATATGTACCAATATTCCCTCAGTAAATAATTTTAGTTTGACATTTCCTACCCCTTTGTACAAGTTTATCCAATCATATGTACCAATATTCCCTCAGTAAATAATTTTAGTTTGACATTTCCTACCCCTTTGTACAAGTTCATCCAATCATATGTACCAATATTCCCTCAGTAAATAATTTTAGTTTGACATTTCCTACCCCTTTGTACAAGTTTATCCAATCATATGTACCAATATTCCCTCAGTAAATAATTTTAGTTTGACATTTCCTACCCCTTTGTACAAGTTCATCCAATCATATGTACCAATATTCCCTCAGTAAATAATTTTAGTTTGACATTTCCTACCCCTTTGTACAAGTTTATCCAATCATATGTACCAATATTCCCTCAGTAAATAATTTTAGTTTGACATTTCTTACCCCTTTGTACAAGTTCATCTAATCATATGTACAATATTCCCTCAGTAAATATTTTTACTTTGATGGTTCTTACCCTTTTGTAGAAGTTCATCCAATCAATCTTGACCTTGCTATTCATATCTCTAGGTGTTACTAAATACAGTAGATGTAATGTGTTGGTGACGACTAAACCTTTCTCTGCTGCAGTCTTGAGATCGTTGTACACCTCGGGACATACATCAATGTCTAAGGAACCTATGAAAACAATAGTAAAGACAGTCAATTACAACACCTGCTTCATCCCTGCCACCTACATTACAATTATTGTAGTCTCTCAAATCTCAATTGTTACTGCCATTTGGATGTCTTTGATCGGCTTTTCAAATTATGATATGTTGTCATTGAGTGTTCAGCTCATTCCCTTTCGTGAATTTGCAATATACTTTTACCAAGGCTTCCTGATGTCAAAAAATACTGCCAATGGCGTTGTAGCACAACTGTAGAGTTTTTAAAAATGTTTATCCATACATGTATGGTAGTCCATGCTAACAAGAAGTGTTCATTTGTTGAATGACTATCCAGTTGCCTATCCAACCTTGTTGGTATCTTTACGATATATGCTATCATTTGGCTGTTGCTATGGGCGTGGTCATGTTGTTAGATATATTTGCATACATTTTTGTATGTTTTTGTTCACTTGTGTATGAATTCCTGATATTATCTTTGCAATATACGTGATCATTTGGCTGTTGCTATGGGCGTGGTCTTGTTGCTAGGCATATTTACATACATTTTTTGAATGTTTATTCAATTGTCTATTAATCCCCGTGGTTATCTTTGCAATATATGTGATCATTTGGCTGTTGCTATGGCCGTGGTCTTTTTGCTAGGCACATTTGCATACATTTTTTGAATGTTTATTCATCTGTCTTTCTATTCCTGTTGTTATCTTTGCAATATACGTGATTATTTGGCTGTTGCTATGGGCGTGGTCTTGTTGCTAGGCACATTTGCATACATTTTTTGAATGTTTATTCAATTGTCTATTAATTCCTGTTATCTTTGTGAAATACACGACCGTTTGGCTGTTGCTATGGGCGTGGTCATGGTTGCTAGGGTATTTGCATACATTTTTTGAATGTTTACTCATTTGCCTACCAGATGACGTTGATATTTGACCAAAATATACTGCCATTTGGTTGTTGCTAAGGGCGTGGTCATGGTCGCTAGGGCCAATTTTCTCAAAATGTTTTGAAGAAAATCTGCAGAATAACACTTTCAGAAACATCTCACCAAGTTTCAGGCTCTGTGACCAAGTACTTTTTTGAGATATAAGTTTTTGACCAAAAATGAACATTTGTACACCTAATTTGCATATCACTCGTGGAATCATTGTATGCTTAATATTTCTTCATCCATACATCCCTAGATGCATTCCCATTAAATTTCAGCCCAATCTGCTCAGTAGTTTTGGAATTATAGATTTTTAACCAAAAAGACACATTTTCAGCCCTAATTTGCATGTCACTGCTGGAATCATCACTTCATGAACAAATCTTACTTTACACCCCCTTTATAACATTAATAACAATGTTCCCACCAAATTTCGCACCAATCTGCCAAGTAGTTTCTGAGTTTAAGTTTTTTGACCAAAAATCACATTTTTTGACCCAAATCACACACCTGTGATGCGATCATTTTGATTTGAACAATTTCCCAACTAGACACCCAAGGTAATGGATCCACCAAATATCATGGCAATTGGTTCAGCGGTTTTTGACTTTAAGTTGTTTACACACACACACACACACACACACACACACACACACACACACAGACAGACAGACAGACGCCGGGCGATCCCTATAGCACTACTGAACCTCAGTTCAGTTGTGCTAATAAAAATGGGAAAGAACTAAAGAAGACTGTCAAATTACAAGACATGGGTCTATGAATATCACCTCTAAAAGCAGCATGTCCAAGTTTGGTCACCTCCAAAGACGTGTTCTCAGCATTATCATCTTCACTTCTCTTCTCCTTGATAAGTCCTAGTTTTAGTAGATGAGTAACTGCATCCAGTGATTGCTGACTGACATCTATTTCATTATCTTTACTTTGTACATTACACAGTGTACACTTCATAAAATGCATCAGCTGATTGTGGCTTTTTGTTATCTGTAAAATTAAACATTGATATAAACATTGACTGAATCAGAAAGTTGAACCTCTTGTTATCTGTCTATTACCACATAGTCTGGAAACTTGTTGACTATCTGATGAAACAATGACATCAAACCAGAGAGTCAAGTCTCCAGGCTCACTACTACAGAGCTAAGGAAAATGTCAACTTTTTTTTCAAATTTCAAATTCTGCTTCAATTTTATCATAAATCATAATTTTCATTTTGATGAATATACAATAAACATAAAATAATGCTACTCACAGAATTAGGAATTTATTGAGAATGATCCAACATTCTTCAGGATACCTAGGACAATGTTGATGAGATGTTGGCAAATATTTTGGATTTGTATAAGGCCTAAAAAAAATTGTTTGGTTCTGGTTTATACCCAACCACACCTAGTTTTCATTGCCGACCCTAAACTTTTTTTTAGATATTTTATCAAAAAATGATAAAATCGTGATAACTGTGAAGTCTCGCAAGAAATAGTGGATGCAGAAACTGACATCAACTTAAAAAGACAACATAAAACTGTTCTTCCAATCTGAAGAAATCAATAACACAGAGATCATATGGAAATAATGGAAAACATAACTAACTGAGCTAGACACTCACATACGAAAAAAAAAATACATAAAAAAAAAATATTTGAAAAAATTTACCTACCCCACCTGTTCTAAAATTGAGCGTAATCGGAACCACACAATTTTTTTTTGTTAGGCCAAATGTAAATAATTTTCAGACCTGTGAGTAGTAGTACCTTTTGCTTAACATAAACCCAGAGTCAAAAAACTTGATCTTACCTGTAGTGCAATGACAGACAGTACAAGACTTCTGATTCCTTTGCCATCATCATACAGCAAACTACTGTGACAACTTTCAAGAGGACTGCTCAGTAAATCAAGAACCTGAACACGGAACAATAAAAATACAAGTTTTGAAACGACATGTTTCAACCACTCTGTATCTGACCTTTGACACCACCAAACACACTTTACAAACTTATTGGTATTTAATACAAGAACAAACATTTATGGCAAGAGGTCAGAGATCAACTTGATTATAAAAAAAATCTGTTCTAATGCATTAGAATCTGATAACAGTTGTTAGATCATCTACCAACATACCTAGACCATTATATATGATAGGGAGGACCCTATAGATGCAGTGTAGGGGTAAAATTATGATAGGGAGGACCCTATAGATGCAGTGTAGGGGTAAAATTACAACAAACAAAGCACATTAGTTTTCAAACCATCATCCTTTGCTCATATAAACTTTTGCTGTTTTTTTTAGGAATAACGTGTTGTCATGGCCAGACCAGTGTGCCATCTCAACCAATTTGGTACAATTTCTAGTGACACACCAAAATTTGTTGTTCTCCTTTTTTCTTACTATGTGGTGACTCGCACAAAATGTCAGTTCTCATCATTTTGACTCACAACAACAAAATTTGGCTGTCATTAGAGGGCACACCCCCGTGTCTGTGTTATGGCTGCGGGTTCCACGCTAAAACTCTAAAATTGGTGTTCATAAGTATTAAAGTAATAAGTATAAAAAAAATATAGAAAACACTACCATATGAACAATATTGTGACAGTCATATCCTTTGAATTTGGAATATTTTCTAGATGCTTGGATTTACAAAAAGTATTAACAGGAACATTTGTAATATCTTTCTTACTTTTCAATCTAAATGATCTTTCTTTTTCTGGATTTAAAAATATGCTTTTGTAAAAAAAAATAAGTGTTCCTTGACTATTAAAGTATAAATAAATCCCATTTCTTTCATTTTTGAGGTTTCAAGTGCATATTTACATACATATCAGTAAAGAGAGAATGAAGAATGTTCGTTGATAAATTCTGCTCATGTTGTTGATCTCTATTCTACCTTGAAATCCATGCTTACACCAGAGCATTTCCTGGTGTATATATATGTACTGTAGAACAACACAGTATGAATTCCTTGCTACTCCTTCAAAGTTTTTTGACTAGCCCTAAGCTGGATAACCATACAGCCATACCTGGGGATTTCATTTTAGCATAACATTGATAATCAGATAGACAAATCTCCAGCTAAATGAACCAGCACATGGTACTCCTACAATCTGTATCACCCACTATCAGAATCCAGCTATTGGTACTACAGCAGTCTCTAGAATGGATATAAAGTTTGACCAAATTCTACTATATCTTTGTTTGTTACAAACTGTGAGCGTTCAAGCACAGAAAACTGATTTTGATACTGTCCCAGCTGACAAGCTAAGGATAAGCCACACATGCAACACAGAGAATGATTCCAAATCATGTCTCTATACGGTGCATGTACCACAAACCTGCACCAACTCAGATGACATGGAACAGAAGTTGCTGAGACTGACTGAAGAACTAGCCACACTGAAAATGGAAACTGCTAACCAGATTCAGAATCTGTACTCAGATATGAATGTTATTTCATCAGCAATGAATGGACAACAAGACAACACTCAGTCTGCTCAGGTTTCTCAAACTTATAGAGGTGAGTTAAATTATTATGGAATTCAAGCTGTGTGCTACCACTTATAACATTCCCTTGTACATCATCAACTAAGACACAACAGAGCCCATGCAGCTAGGCTACTCATTGTGAAACTATCATGGTCAAAGAGGAGGTGCCTTCAATGCAGTACATACAACATGTACTAATTACAAAATGTAAATGAAGCTTGGTAGCTTGGACCATATTCCCAGTAATGAGATGCAACACTTCAATTCACCCGTGCTGGTAAATCTTAATATCACATTAAACTTTTGGTCCTAACACAAACTTGACAATTTTTACCTGAAATTGTGCAGATGAAAATATGAGTAAACAGTTTTCAAGTTTGTGTTTGGATCAAAAGTTTAATCTGATACTAAGATATAAGACTGTTTTATCAATACTAAAAGAAGGGGTTACTAACAGTAATATCTAAAGTCAACTTTGGTTAATGTAACAACCTGGCTTGCCTTTGTATCAAAAATTTAAAACTTGCAGAAGAGAATCAATATACATACATCTCAAACCTTGTTATGGGACAAGTAAATATTTCTTTATTGTTCATTTTTTTTCATTCATTGAACAACCAGGTTCTTATTTAGTAGTAAGCAAATATAGATGTACAAGTACTACATAAGTATTTACAAGCACTAGAAATTATTAAAGTTTGAAAATAAAGCTACATCGGTCAAGTGACTATAAATGGAAATATAAAATTGTCCTAATGAAGGATTTTGTTATTGGATTGATGTAATAACTTGATACCTATGTGAATAGAAAGTTCCTAATTTCAACCCCCTTTCAGGTTTTCAGGCCACCTTTCTAATATATTAAAGGCAAACAAAGTGCTCTATACTGAAACTGACAGCTGATTATTACATATTTATTTCAGATTGCAGTGAAGTGTTCCAATTTACTCCTACAATGACCAGTGGTGTGTATGAAATCCAGCCATGGGATAGTGCAAAGCCATTCCATGCTTACTGTCAAGTCAATGAAAACGATGTCTGGACTGTCATACAACGACGTCTGGATGGATCCGTCAACTTCTACAAAGACTGGCAAGCTTATAAGAAAGGTTTTGGTAACCGTATCAGTGAGTTCTGGCTGGGGAATGATAACATCTACTACCTGACGAGTCAAGGACATTACAAACTACGCATTGACCTAGAAGACTGGGAAGGTGGTGTACGCTATGCCGAATATGATCGATTTTGGATTGGTAGTGAAAACGAGCAATATCAGCTGCATGTCGGTGATTATTCTGGTGATGCTGGTGATGCGTTGAAGTACCACCAAGATGAGAAATTCACCACAAAGGACAGAGATAATGATGGTAGTTTAAATCGCAACTGTGCATTGCTGAATAGAGGAGGGTGGTGGTATAACAGTTGTCAACAATGCAATCTGAATGGAATGTATTATGAGGGTGGACGATATCAAGCAGGTACAAATGACGGAATTCAATGGACAAAATGGAAATCATCTTTCTACTCACTGAAAAGAGTCAGCATGAAAATTCAGCCTGTGGTCTAAATTTATAAGCCTCAATATCTAGTTATTTGTTCACTGAGGTATGTCAGCTAGGATACAAAGAAATAGATGATGAAAACTGCTATATCTAGGCATAAAAAATCACAATACTGCACATATTAGCTTTACATACATCTTTACTGCCTTTTTTTTCAGAATGAACACTTTCACCAAAACATGAAAATCATAAAATGTATCCAATCCTCTCCCCATACATTGTGTTCCCTACTAACTATATTCTCACAGCATTACGGTCATTGTGAACTTTTCTAAGATGGTTTGAAGATTGAAAGAGAAAATATTAATACATGTACTACCCCTACTCTATGAGAGTACAGTCAGTTTACTGTTGTTTTCTTAATGTATCAATTGAAAAGAAAAACCACAAAAACAAACAGAGTAACAAATTAGAAAGTTTACTGCTGTGAAGTTTTATGTCACAGTTTTACTTTTAGTAATAGAAATATAAATAAATATTTGTAATAATTTTGACAATTTTGGATGATGAAAACTTCAAATAGAAAATAAAATATAACTGTGTTGTTTTTAATAAACAGCACAATATGATTATAATAGTATTGTGAATCACTTTCAAAGTATGAATATAATTATAATGAGACATTTACCAGAAAGACAAAAGATTGTATAGTTTGGCCACTAGAACTATTCAGTGGCAGTTTTTGACCTAAAGTGAGGGCAATGATAGATGAGAACTATTCAGTGGCAGTTTTTGACCTAAAGTGAGGGCAATGATAGTTGAGAACTATTCAGTGGCAGTTTTTGACCTAAAGTGAGGACAATGATAGATGAGAACTATTCAGTGGCAGTTTTTGATCTAAAGTGAGGACAATGATAGTTGAGAACTATTCAGTGGCAGTTTTTGACCTAAAGTGAGGACAATGATAGATGAGAACTATTCAGTGGCAGTGTAACTAAAATATGGCGTATAGTGTACGTATTGGAAGTAATTTTACTTGTAAATCACGGTAAAATATAATTTGAAAGTTGTCACAACTTTACTAACCTGTTGTTTATCTTTATTTTTGATGATCAGAATACTTTCACCTGATGTATCTATGCCAGCTCTACCAGCCCTTCCTACCATTTGCTTGTACTTACTACCAGTCAACAATTGGGTGGCAATGTAAGGAGATCTTAAAATAACACTGTAAGGGAAATGTGGTGAATTCTAGTCAACAATTTGGATCGTAAAATAACACTGCAGGCATATTTATTTTCTTCGTTCAAAGAAGGAAACTACAAGTGACAAACAATGAATGAGTAAATCATTGGAGAATAACAATTATATCAGCACCACACTGTACAATATCTTACCCACAACTCTCTCTGATTGGTATGCTTGGAGGTTCCTTATTTTATAACTTTTTCAATAATCCATACTTTTCAACATTTTAAGCATAGTAATTAAGTTTAATTAATATGTAGCAAAAAAACGCTTAGGAATCAAAAATAAAGTTCTAAATTTTGTATAAAATTTGGAGTTTGGAGCTAACCATTCACCCATCGTGGAGTCATGATGGGTGAATGGTTAGCGTGACCGGCTTGGAATCTACAGGTTGCAGGTTCAAGCCCCGTCGCTGCCTGCTGTTTGTTTCTGAGTGGCTAAAGTCCTTGGGCAAGATTTGAACCACGACTGTGCCTCAGTCAACCCAGCTGTATAACTGGGGACCTGGTAGGATGTAGGTTGCAATGTGAAGGCTTTAATCCTATGCGCTTAAATGGCTGCAATGGATTGTATGCTCCCCGGGGAGTTGAGGAAGACTAAAGGGCCGTTGTGCTGTTCTGATCCGAGCCAGGGGTAATAATTGTAAAGCTCTTTGAGCACGGAGTGGGAAAGCGCTATATAAGAAACCAACATTATTATTATTATTATAAAAATGAACTAACAACTAAATTAAGCATGTGCTGTGAATAAAACACTTTTCAATGTCGAAGTGTCAATAACTTGGGTAGTCAGTGTGTATGATGAGTTTTAGTATGTAAATTTCTTTTGTCATACCTATTCAAATAAATCTATATCTTTGGCAAAGTCATAACAGGTGCATATATTTTCCTTAGTTTCGTCGCAAATATTCTTCATGTCTTTCAAGAAAATCTGCTGACAAATTCCTAAAATTGCTACTCCTTCTACAATAAATCACTGATACCAGAACCAATGAAAATGGGTATTCAGAAACTCATTGGTGGCAATTCTACGCTTGCCAAATGGAAAAAATGTTTTTACAAAACCCTATACACTGGTGAGATTTGTCTGACTTCAAGGAGATGATGTCCAACACTACAAATCAGAGAGAGTTGTGGGTAAAATGTAGTACAGTGCACCAGTCATATCAAAGAAATATCGGGGAAGTAATGGCAATTTTGAATGTTTAGACTCATATTTCGAACACAACAGAATCAGTGACATAGACATGTGTTGTTGTGACATATATGTGTGTTGTCATGACGTAGAACGACCAGGGTATAAATCCCACATTTTTGGCTTATGCATGGTACGTATAATACATTTAAAAAAACATTCCACTGTCATCAAAATCCAATAACATAAAGAGACTCACCGTCACTGTAAAAACATTCAATATGTTCCACCTCTCCCAAATAAATGTTGAATGGTTCTATATATAGAAGGGAAAACCTGAAAATCCTCTGATCTTGTCCTACCTATGACAATGTTTAAATGCTCTGGCCAGTATCTATTTCATGTGTGTATGAGTAAGCATATCAACTTACTTACCAGCAGCCAGTGTTGATGTACAGGCCAAAGGCTAGTAAACACAATGTCCAAGCTATGTATCAGTAAGCATATCAATTTACTTATCATTTGGCTGGTAGATCACTCCAGCAGCTAGTGTTAATGTAGGCTACATGCTAGTAAATACTATGTCCCTGTAAGTACATGTGTATCGCTAAGCATATAAAATCACTTGCCGTTTGGCTGGTAGATTCACTCCAGCAGCTAGTGTTGATGTACAGGCAAGTAAACACAATGTCCCATCTGAATAAGCATCTTCTATTAGTTTCCTTTCATCCATAGTAAGACCACTGTGGTGGTAAGCTATACCAAATGGGATAGTACGACGTAAGGTGGAACACAAGTTGTCTTCACATTCTCTCCGTAATGCTGTCAATAACTCCTTCTTTTCTTTCTTCTTGTGTTCTGTAAAGTTCCTAGAAAGATAAAAGGCACAGAATTAAATTGTCAGCTCAGAAAAATCAAAATCTGACAATTTAGAGTAAAGCTGCCGCTGTACTGAAATGATTTTTAAAAAAAACCTTTGTTTGATATCATGACGTACTTGTAATACAGTACACCCTGAACAGTATTGAATCACCAGTGTGGTAAATATGAATTTGTGTAGCTGTACACATAATATGGTACACCCTGAACAGTATTGAATCACCAGTGTGGTAAATATGAATTTGTGTAGCTGTACACATAGTATGGTACACCATGAATAGTACTGAATCACCAGTGTGGTAAATGTATTTGTGTAGTTGTACACATAGTATGGTACACCATGAATAGTACTGAATCACCAGTGTGGTAAATGTATTTGTGTAGTTGTACACATAGTATGGTACACCATGAATAGTACTGAATCACCAGTGTGGTAAATGTATTTGTGTAGTTGTACACATAGTATGGTACACCATGAATAGTACTGAATCACCAGTGTGGTAAATGAATTTGTGTAGCTGTACACATAGTATCGTACACCATGAATAGTACTGAATCACCAGTGTGGTAAATGAATTTGTGTAGCAGTACACATAGTATGGTACACCATGAATAGTATTGAATCACCAGTGTGGTAAATGAATTTGTGTAGCAGTACACATAATATGGTACACCATGAATAGTACTGAATCACCAGTGTGGTAAATGAATTTGTGTAGCTGTACACATAGTATCGTACACCATGAATAGTACTGAATCACCAGTGTGGTAAATGAATTTGTGTAGCAGTACACATTGTATGGTACACCATGAATAGTATTGAATCACCACTGTGGTAAATGTATTTGTGTAGCTGTACACATAGTATGGTACACCATGAATAGTATTGAATCACCAGTGTGGTAAATGAATTTGTGTAGCTGTACACATAGTATCGTACACCATGAATAGTTTTGAATCACCAGTGTGGTAAATGTATTTGTGTAGCTGTACACATAGTATGGTACACCATGAATAGTTTTGAATCACCAGTGTGGTAAATATATTTGTGTAGCTGTACACATAGTATGGTACACCATGAATAGTATTGTATCACCAGTGTGGTAAATGTATTTGTGTAGATGTACACATAGTATGGTACACCATGAATAGTATTGAATCACCAGTGTGGTAAATGTATTTGTGTAGTTGTACACATAGTATGGTACACCATGAATAGTACTGAATCACCAGTGTGGTAAATGAATTTGTGTAGCTGTACACATAGTATCGTACACCATGAATAGTACTGAATCACCAGTGTGGTAAATGAATTTGTGTAGCAGTACACATAGTATGGTACACCATGAATAGTATTGAATCACCAGTGTGGTAAATGAATTTGTGTAGCTGTACACATAGTATCGTACACCATGAATAGTACTGAATCACCAGTGTGGTAAATGAATTTGTGTAGCAGTACACATTGTATGGTACACCATGAATAGTACTGAATCACCAGTGTGGTAAATGAATTTGTGTAGCTGTACACATAGTATGGTACACCATGAATAGTATTGAATCACCACTGTGGTAAATGTATTTGTGTAGTTGTACACATAGTATGGTACACCATGAATAGTTTTGAATCACCAGTGTGGTAAATGTATTTGTGTAGCTGTACACATAGTATGGTACACCATGAATAGTTTTGAATCACCAGTGTGGTAAATATATTTGTGTAGCTGTACACATAGTATGGTACACCATGAATAGTATTGAATCACCAGTGTGGTAAATGTATTTGTGTAGATGTACACATAGTATGGTACACCATGAATAGTATTGAATCACCAGTGTGGTAAATGTATTTGCGTAGCTGTACTCATAATATTGTACACCCTGAACAGTATTGTATCACCAGTGTGGTAAATGTATTTGTATAGCTGTACTCATAATATTGTACACCCTGAACAGTACTGAATCACCAGTGTGGTAAATGTATTTGTATAGCTGTACACATAGTATGGTACACCATGAATAGTATTGAATCACCACTGTGGTAAATGTATTTGTGTAGCTGTACACATAGTATGGTACAATAAATCCAATCATATTAATTTTTTGGCTCTCCACCTAAAAATCAGTGCTCCAGTGCAATCACAATTTCAATATGTTGCTGTACTACTTATGGATACAATCAACCACTGCATATATACAATGAGTGTCTAATTATTGGTATTTTAACAATTTTCAGTGAATGTATTGTTGGTTGTCTGATCAACAAAGTAATACTCTAAATTACTGCTACTGCAGCTTTAAAACCCCCTCCCTCATGCTGGTCCAGAAATGAAAAGTTCACAAGGCAGTCTACATGATAAAAAATTCATATACAATTGTTGACACAAGCAGTCTATTCTAAATTTTAGGAGCAAAATGCTCCTTAACTTTGAAAGTTATGAGCAAAGTAAAACATCAACATTCATTGTCTCTTCATATTAATAATGATGTTCATATAATGTTATGTATACTAGTACCTGGTAAATAGCTACTCGGTATTGGTTGAGTAATAAATATACTAAGACTGGAAGAAATAAAAAGTTTCCTAAATCATGTTTATTGTCAATAATGAGTCACTGCTCATCATTTCCAATAGCATATTGGCAAATTCTACTCCTGATCAATAATATTTAGGAGAATGTGACCCTATTCTGACTTATAACTACAACATATCATCTAGCTAATAACTATTAAAGTTGTGATTAATTTCTAACACCTAGTATAACTCAAATTAACACTCATGAGAGTTTAGTTCTTACACTAAACATTATTAAGGACATAAAACTCTAAACTTTCCTCACTCCAAGTAATTCATACTGTTGTTCTCACTCTTCAACTTTTCGTGATAAACTGATGTCATTGTTGACAGTAAAGTTTCCTTTTCTTTTTTGGAGTTTCTGTTCAATCCGACACTTTTGAATAACCAATCAGGGTGAACATTATACAATCTACACACACTAAACATACTGAAAGAATTGCATTTCAAGATTTGAATGGAACTACTCTCAGTGATACAGGGTTGGATGTGGAAAGAAGGGCCTCACTCCCAGAACAACAAAATGGAAAACAAATGATATTGAATGAAGGAAATGGAGGTGAATAAAGAAATATGAGCCATATTCACCATACCAGATTTTAATCAGACCCCCCCCCCCCACCTCAAGTTTTTTGTAGCCTCCAATCTATATCTTAGTTAAATGTTAACAAAATGTATCCAAGAGTTACTCCATATCGCTGGTTACTAAACCAATGTACAAACACTGCATTGTGTAAATGGCATATAAGTGAACACTAGACTCTCTCACAGTCCTGGGAGCTTAGCATAAATAGCTGAAACTTGGGTTGTTTTGTATGTAGCTACTGCATAATTGTACTCGTATACTAGTATCCCAGTACTTCGCTTCGCCTAACACATCAACAAAAGATTAGCCCTGTGTAATTGATGAGGGTGCACAGTATAGGGATACTGGGATACTAGTATACAAGTACAATTATGCAGTAGCTACATACAAAACAACCCAAGTATTAGCCATTTATGCAAAGCTCCGAGGACTGTGAGAGAGTATAAGTTAACACACACACAAACTTGTCAGCATACAGACAAATACACTTGTAATCTGCACAATCAGTAAACACATACTACAGTACAAGGCATCACATCCTATCATGATTTTGATCATTGAAGGGAACTACTTTTCTGTGTCAGTGAAAAATCTATTATGCTAAATAAAAAAATAAAAAAATAAATAAATATTAGGTATATTTGTATGATTTCTAATTTATTCCTCTTTTCACAAGTAACTTCTATTTTAAGCTGGATGCATATATAAAAAAATTGGAATTTTATGACCAAGAATGTAAGTACAGTTTTTGAAATTGACACTTTCAGATCACGAAATAACAGTGTTTGATTACCATAATACCAAGAAAAGTGATCTACTAATGATTTTAAACATCCTCTTTCCAAACTTATCACCCTACTTCCTAACTTGGCTGATCATCCCCTACAACAGAATGGTATGTTCTGCTACAGCAGCATCTATATTCACTAAACAATGGGTCACAACAAATATTATGGAATAAAGGGGTTAGCAGAAATAGGGTCAGGGTGGGACATCTTATGTCAACATTAGCAACTTGGTACATTCGAAGCCAACTCTTGGCTCAGCTTGGCATTGATTCACATCTAGTCTGAAATCTCATATTTTTGAAGTGCAATGGAGTACCGCCAGTATGCGTATTGTTACCAGGTTGTTATTTTATGTATATTGATCACCATTCAAGCACAGCTGGTTGTAGATGATGACGGAAACAGTGAGGATGCCTGTGTGTACACATTTCTGGTACCAAAGAGGGAGGAATGTTCTGATGTTTTTGAGAGACTACAGCAGCTTGAGGACACAGTCCAACAACAGGAGGACAAAATACAAAGACTTGATGCAGTGCTTCAGAACACCATAGCTCAGTTAAATCTGAAATCTACTTATCCAGGTATGTATGTATGTGCACAGATTTCTACACCAAATCCATTTCAAGACACTTGGGTCTTTCCATGTTTACAGTAGAGATAAGCCACACAGCTAAGATTTTCTATTCCTACCATGGCTAGTGAGCTAGGAGAACAGAATGTGAAAATAGAGATATTTGGAGGATTTTTGACAAATGATGATCAAATATGAATATCTGAGCTGGACAGTATACTTAAAAGATTTCTGATTATACAATGCAATTTAATCATTATGTAATCAGAATTTGTGTCCGTGATGAAATCAATGTTTTATACAGTCCAGCTTGCAGACAGAGTACTAAAGTCGGGACTTGATTCTGACAATGTTCCCCCCCCCCCTTTCTCTGTCCTGCAAAAAGCCAGACATGAAACTCCAGTGGGCTCGCCAGAAATGCTGGTAACTAAAGAATTTATATGCCTTGTGGTCAACTATTACTAGTATTTAATAGTAATAATCAACTAGTTACTCAATCTATTTGATTACAAAAATCCCACTCAGACCAATAGACCAAAAGTCATGAAATTGGAAATTGGAAATTGGAAACATCCCTCTTTTATAACAAATTGCAACTTACACACAAGACTTTTTTGACATCAATGATCAAAGAAATGTGAAATAGGTAGATAGTTATTTGATCACTATTTGACTGCATGCTGTCAGAGTTGGATATTTTTTGTTGAATTAGCATGCAAATATTTTGTTGCATGTTCAGGTTTTTGTAAGCTCTTCTGTACCTTAGCAAGAGTATCTCAAACCTCATACCAGGAATTTAAATTGTGACTCCTAGTTTCACCACACCCTATCTGTAACCAGTCCCAGTTTCATCTCAGTGGGGTCCCAGTTTTAGGTGTGAGTACTCTAGTACCGTTATATGTAGCATAGAATCTAATTTACAGAGATAGTGAGTAGTCTAGCGCTATCCGTGCCATAGAACCTAAAGATCTCTCTTTACAAAGATATTGAGTACAGGTAGTCTAGTGCTATCCGTGGCATCAAATGTAAAGATCTCTCTATACAGAGATGATTCGATATACCACATTAGCATCTAGACTAAGGTGTAAGCTACCTGTACAACCATATGATCTCACCTTAGGGGATGGCTTTACAAATGTGTCTATAAAGTACTACAGAATATCTGTTTTTCTTTCAGACTGTGATTCAGTCAGCCACAGTATAAGTACTCCAAGAGACGGTGTGTATGTTCTTCAACCGTCTGGCTTCCAAAGCTCTTTCCATGCATTCTGTGAAATATCTGATGAAGAAAGCTGGACAGTGATTCAGAGACGCTTGGATGGTTCAGTCGATTTCTATAGAGACTGGGAGGCCTACAAACAAGGCTTTGGTAACTGGAGGGGTGAATACTGGCTGGGTAATGAAAAGATCCACTACCTAACAAACCAGGCTGATTACAAACTACGAATAGAACTTGAGGATTGGGCAGGTGCCACAGCCTATGCCGAGTACAGCGAATTTTGGATCAGTGGAGAAACAGATAATTACAGACTCCATGTGGGACAGTATTCTGGGTCAGCTGGTGATGCTATGATTTACCATAATGGTCACATGTTCTCTACTAAGGACAGAGATAATGATGAACGCAGTAGTGGCAGTTGTGCTATCACCTGTAAAGGCAGTTGGTGGTACACTGCTTGTTACAATAGTAACTTGAATAGTCTGTATCGTGAGGGTGGGCCATACCTTGCCACATTATGGGATGGCCTTGATTGGCTTCCATGGAGAGGATCCCACTACTCTATGAAGAAAGTTACGATGAAAATACAACGTCAGACAACAACGTCACCTCATCACCATTGAGAGAATTTATGAAGCATTTATTTGTCCCTATAGCAAACTGAAGAATTCCAAAAGTTAAAGCAAATTGAGTTGATAGTTCATTTGTTATGAACAGTGGACATTTCAATTAATGCATGAGACTGTATAAACTTTATAGATCATACATATACTATTACTAGACATGTACCTCTGTGGCAGTTGCTGGTCCAGAACAGTGGTAAAAACAATGAGCTGGAAGCACTAACATTTATTACCCCTGGCATGGATCTATAGTGACACAATTAAGCCTTAAGAAACACAAAGAGTTGTTGACCACATACGGATGGTTTTCAAAGACTAAGATCATATCATCAAGTTATTACTTTGCTTTAGTACTGATACAAATACAATGTGCTATGCATCTGTCAGATCTATATGAGATATTATACCATGCATGAGCCAAGTTAAACAAAAAATATGGAATTTATACCCTGATTGTTCTACGTCACGATAGCGTGCATATATGTCACAGCAACACGTGTCTACATCACTGGTTCTGCTGTGTTTGGAATATGAGTCAAGTCGTTCAAAATTGCCATTACTTTCCAAAATTTTTCTTTGATATGACTGGTGCTGGTATAATTATGTTATTCCCCAATATTTGTCTTCAGTCAGAAAATATCATGACCTAAGTGTTGTCACTACTACAGTCTATTGTCAAACATGCATGATACATTTATTTTTTATTTGAGCACGTATTCTGAGAGAATAAAATGCAATAAAATCAACTTCTTGGAGGAACTTTGTGGTTGTCTCCAGAATATCAGAGAAAGTAAAACTACTTTCTAGAGTGTATCCCTCATATTCTTTCAATCTTAACAATTCCTTTTCAGAGCTTTTTTTTCGTCAGAAGGCAAAACCAGCCTAAAACTTTAAAAAGAAGTATGAGTTATGGGTTGTACTGGGTTCTAGACTATCCTAGCCTTTCCCATAGGCTGTAGTACTACGTGATTAGCAGGCTCAATTTTGTAAGCTTTTTCCACAAATGAAAATACTTATATACTAAAAACCTCACTAAGTTAAATCATTTCTAGCATAATGTTAACGTCAATGCATACTTTCTGTGACATATTACAAGTGTCTTCTGACATTTTTAGAACATTTGATTACATAGCAGGGATTTCCTCAACATTTTTTAATATGTCATCATGAAATTAGTCATAGAATCATTTGCAAGTTAAATCTTACACTAGGTCTGAGTTCAGTCAATTGAAAGTGACATTTAAGTATGGTTCAGTAAGGAGAATACTGCGATACAAAGCAACAATTCACCCCAAAATGTATCAACTCAGCTTGTGCCCCCTGGAATTCAAAATCCAGTCTCTGAGATGAATTTCACTGAGTCACCTCATCCGGATGGAGAAACTCGGTGGAATGTTACAGGTTAGACACTAGGCTCGTACTGTATGGACCCAGAGTCAAAAGTATATATCATAAATAACTCATTCATTCATTTATTCATTCATTTATTCATCAGTAGCAATTTTTAAGGCCCTGCAAGCCAAAATGGGATCACCTAACCTTAACAAGCACTGAGGGTATATAATCTATGCAGGTGTGAAACATCCTATCTATCTGGCTTACGATGGTTTATCATGAGCCTTATGCAACATTTTAAAATTGATGTTAAAGTGACCATATGGATGAGGATGGGGTACTTATTTTGGATTTTTAATTTATAAAACAATTTTATCATGGCTTCCTACTTGAAAAATCAATGTGAAACAAACATTGACAAAGTCTGTGTTTGTTACTCAATGCACTGCAAAAGGCTAAAAAATGTGCAAAATGTTTGTTATTGTACGTATAATAACAAACATTTTACACATTTATTAATCATTTGCAATTTATTGTGTTACAAACAAGGACTTAGCATATGTTGTTTTGCAATGATTTTTCAAGTAGGAAGCCATGATAAACTTGTTTTATAAATAAAAAATCTGAAATAAATACCCAATCCTTATCCATCGTAGGCCACTTTAAATCAGTATTTCTGATCCCAAAACTCAACCTTACATGATCAAACTCTGCAACACATTGTTGTCTGAACTGTGATAGTTCATAATAATTCCAGTTAGAGTATACATATCCACTGTAATCTAACATATTGAGTCATGTAGGAATATATTGGTTCTTGCCTTTTCCCTACACCTGCTATTTCACTAATCACCTTTTCCTTTAATGAAGCTTCAGCCGGAAAGCAAGTGCCAATTCTTATTGGGTTTTAAATTGTTCCCACTGTGTCTGTGAAGACATAGACCCTCCACCACCTTGGTGAAGGGTCTATGGTGAAGATGATGTCGATAGCATCACCCTGTGATTAGAACCAACCAGAGCTGTAAGTAAACATGATTACCATATTCAATGTCACTGCAGGAAATTAAAACTTAAGGTTTGAATATACAACCATTATAGTGAGACGTGAGGCATAGGGAAAGACAAGAGCCAAAACGCCCAACACGAGTGGATTCTATCACAGACTTCTCAACTGTCTGTGATTCTATAGCCCTGCGACTACTATAATTCTGTGTTTTGATGCTAAACAATATTTCAGCATAAAGACAGCTTTTTCCCTCTTTGGCTCTAGTTTATTTGGTCCATAAAATGTTTGAGTACAGTGTACTTATACAGCCATGCCATTTTTTGTATATTAGGTAAGTCATACCTCCAAGGTCATACCTAGCTGAATAAATGAGTCTTTATTATCTGTGTAGAAGTTACCAGTAAAGTCACTCCATATTACATGCTGACTTATTTTGGCACATATCATTTCAGTTAGGCAAGTGAAAGTTGAGATACAAATACATACATTTGCATAACCCAGAAACATAGCTAGAAATGTAGTTCTGGTGAACAACAATGTCAATAACTAAGTTCTCAGGGATTATAGTCTGGATGCCAACATAGTCTGTAACTAAACCAATACTTTACTGTGAGTGGAAGTGTAAATCGTAACGATGTCATACAGGAACTAGACTACAGGGCTTACAGTCACAGTACTATCAGACTAAATTTTACATAATATATCATGTATTTACAATCTGTGACAGTTCAGAGTTCAAAGGTCAAGATCTACTGATATCACTATTGTTTGTCTTTACATGTAACATGCAAAGTAACAAGAGTTGAATGATCACAAACATGATCTCCTTCTTTATCACTGAAAATCACAGTTGACATATATACATGACAAAATATTTGTACTGGCATGTACTTCTATAGATCTACAGATAAGACCTGTGCCCCTTCTATGCAGAGAAGAACTTGTCTGTTCAGATCTGACACTGTGGTAACTAGCATATCAAGATCTTTTACCCACCTTTCTTTGTCTCTTGTTCATAAATCTAAGTCCGGGGATTTGTCAATCGCTTTGTTTTAAGCACAGTTCTTACTTGTCATCATGGTTCTTGCTATAAGAGTGATCTGTGCTGTTGTCGTGGTGATTTTGGGCATTGTCACAAATGCTAACAGCACATGCATTCAGTATGACTATGTGTGTGACCCAGAAACAGAAGTGTGTCGCCACAGTCTAACACTGCCAGAGAACCAGGGAGAATGTAGTTGCTCTGAATTTGACACAGAAGTACAGCAGTTAAAACAGGAACTCAGGAAGATACGAAAACAAGGTTGTCAGGAACCTGATGAATCTCAAGATACAAACTCTCCACCTGTATATGAACCAGATGGTGAGGAAGATGGTGAAGAAGTAACTACAGTACAGAGTGTACCCACTGAGGAGCCTATGAGAGGTAAACAAATACCCCAAAGTCCAGGTAGCATTTATATTTTGTCCATATCACAGGAAATTTTGACATCATCATATTTCCAGAAAAAAATAATATTAATTACATTGTGACACAACTAAACATACTTTGGTATAAATATCTATACATGTACTTACATAATTAATAAGTCAGTTTGAGGTCTAAATTGCACATGACAACACTGATCAGATCGTCTTTCCTTGAGTACTGTATCATTTACACACCCAAGGAACACCACTTTTGACTATCAACCTGAGGTTTATGGTTTCTGACCGAAAAGTGCATGTGTTTTAGTTAATTTATTTCATTGAGGACAGTGTTAGAGCTTAGTGGTACTTTATTAACATGAAGTTGTACTGCTTATACATTGCAACTTTGTAATTCCTTTAATTAAATGTTTTCCATTAATACTTCAAATGCCAACAACTTATTGTTAGATAGTCTAGATGTTATCTGGGGCTTCGAATATCTAGATTTCTCTTGTGAAGAGATCCAAAGCTAGGTATAGCCGTCGGACTAATGGTTAAGGTGTAACTACAGAGTTGCTAGTTATGGGCAGTAAGTAGGTAAAATCTACCTTTTATCAAAATCCCCCCTTAAATTATGGACAAGGGATGGATATCTAGCGATGTGATAATTTTTCTTTCTATATACTTTTTCTTTCATTTTTCAGACTGTAGTGACTTGCATAGGTTAAATCCTAACATGGAGGATGGTGTGTACCAAATTCACCCATTAAACTTTCACAAAATAGCAGTACACTGCAAAATAGATCGACGAGGAGTCTGGACAGTCATACAGCATCGTGATGATGGTGACGTTAGTTTCCACAGAACCTGGAACCAATACCGAGATGGCTTTGGTAATCACCATGGCAGCCATTGGCTTGGCAACGAACAGATTTACCACCTGACAAACCAAGGACGATACAAGCTGCGTATCGACTTAGAAGACTACTCCGGGGAAAAAGTCTATGCTGAGTATGACAGGATTTATATTGGCAACGAAGATGCAAATTATCGACTCCATGTTGGATATTACTACGGTACTGCTGGAAATTCTTTGCAAAGTGGGAAACAATTCAGTGCTAAGAATAGAGACAATGACAACAGCGATGTGAATCACTGTGCTGAGATCTATAGAGGTGGTTGGTGGTATGGAGACTGCGGTGGCAGTAATCTGAATGGACCTTACTCTGGTATATTCTGGAATACTTGGGGAGAATTAGGGGACAGACACATCAAGGTTGCTACTATGAAGATCAAGAGAACCAACTGATTTTTGAAATGACTTTCATTCCCTAGAAACTTTACATCTGATCAAGAAGAACAACAAATACCAACACTGCTGAAAAACTTGACTTTCAATACCTAGCAACACTATATCTATAACTGTAGTGCTTTCTCTTTATTTCTGTATGTTATTTTTGTATGCTTTACCATGCTTGCTATGGTATGTCATAATGCAATAAAGATTGATTGATTGATTGATTGATTGATTGATTGATTGATTGATTGATTGATTGATTGATTGATTGATTGATTGATTGATTGATTGACTGTAATACAATTCTATATGTTACAAACTGTGACCATATATTTTCCTCTCAGGTTACAATGAAAATCACAAAACCTGAAACAAAATGTTGTCTGGTACGACACAAATTTTACTAATAGTAATACTGCTATATTTTATCTTTTGGTTCAATAAAAATCTTACTAATAGTAATACTACTATATTTTATCTTTTGGCTCAATAAAAATCTTGCTAACATTGCAACATTTAATCATCTCCCTCAACAAACATTTTTGATTTTTGAACAGCCAGACAATAAAATGCAGCACTGTTAATAACATTTTTGTTGAGCCAGATGATAAAATGTAGCATTGTTAGTAACATTTTTGTTGAGCCAGACAATAAAATGCAGCACTTTTAGTAACATTTTTGTTGAGCCAGAAGACGATTTGTTCCGAGTCTCATATTTTCCTTCTAATATATGGTTCACATACTAGTCACCAATGTCATATAATTTATGTAAATTACTAGAAATATTTTAAAAAAACACCAATTTCTATAAAATGGAATTGAACTGTTGATAGAACTAGGCTAAGCATAAATTAGTTTTGGAATGCATGCATCACATGTGAATACACACACAAGTTACAGAAATTTTCATACGTAGTGAGTAAATCAAACACTTGGAAAGCCATGGTAATATCAAATTGCACCACATAATATGAATGCCTGACAATCCTGTACATGAAAATGCATACTTTGTATTCACACACATGAATTGTACAAGTTTCTTTACTATCAGTATACTCTTTTTAAGTTTTCATGAATATTCACTTTTTGTGATTAAATCAAAGTGACAAATTGCGAAATTGATGATTGACTTACTTTGGCGACAGTCGACATAACATTTCAGCCACATGCTGACAGTTTCTTTTGGTTGGGCAGAACACAAGACAGGAGTGATTGGGAATGACTTCATTGACCAAACCAACCAGGTGATCAGGGTCTTCTTTCAATATTGCACCTTTGTACTGAAATTACAGAAATTTAAATCATGAAACTCAGCTCGTCAGGAAATACTTAAAGTGGCCATATGGATGAGGATAATTTATTTATTTTGGATTTTTAATTTATAAAACAATGTTATCATGGTTTCCTACTTGAAAAATCAATGTGAAACAACTCATTCCAAATCCTTGTTTTTAACTCAATGAATTGCAAAAGATTGAAACATATGTAAAGTGTTTGTTATTGTATGTACAATAACACATTTTTTTTTACATATTTTTTAGCTTTTTGCAATGTACAATGTATTGAGTTACAAACACAGACTTGGTTTATCTTGTTTCACACTGATTTTTCAAGTAGGAATCCATGATAAAATTGTTTTATAAATTAAAATTCCAAAATAAATACCCAATCCTCATCCATATGGCCACTTTAATATCATAATCAATGAAAAAATAGTTGAAGTACAGATTGGCAGTAAGCTAGTATCATTATCACTTGAAAGTCTCCAAAGATCAAGTTTTTATTGCAATATATTTGACTATACTTCAAAATTTCAACAGCTCAACCAACCACAGTTGATAATTGAATAGCGCTCTCTAGTGACAACACTACAGGAAAGTTTCTGGAATGTCTCGCAGTATAGAAACTGGAGTGCACTTCATGGTCTATGCTCTCAGTGCAAAATAAGTACATCATTGAAACCAACAGACCTAATGGTAACACTAATACACATATGTGGAACTGGAAAACTACCTGACTGACAAGAAATGATTTGGACTTTGATGTCCCATTGATGTAGGACTTTTCACCATTTTAGGAATGGACAAGTAAGTTTAATATAGAATACAAATGCAAGTCCTACCTCACCTAAACATAACCCCTTTATTAAATTCAATGACGGAAGTACATGTACATATTTCTGGTGTAATAACCACCTTTTTTTCCTTTTAGAAGATATAATAATGACAATATGTATCTCACAGTATACAAAGACTAGAAACTCGTACTGCTTAGCATACTCATGGTATGATTTGGTACAAAGACGTGCAAATTTTCAAACTACTGTTACACTCTGAAAAGGTTTTTTCAACTTATCGATGCTGAGATGTGACATATCATTATGATCACTTACAAATTACTACAATAAAACTTACTGGAAAAGTTACAATGCGGTCATGTACAAATTTCTCTTCTGGACACAAAGCTTTGGGGTCTATTTTGAAGATATTGTCTCCTATCTTGACATATTCTGTCAGTTCAACCTGCAAAGTACAAATTATTTGATGTCTATTAGATTTAATATGAGATCTGAAATGAACACACCTGCCATGTCTTACAATGAAGGATTTTCATTGGTTGAGTGTGTGAGCTATGCTGCTAATATGCATATATGTTTATACATCTGTTAGACTCCTCTGATTGGTCATCTTCTCTGGTATATGCTAATGACAACTAATGACAAAGATTTGAACCGCAATTGTGCCTCAGTCAACCCAGCTGTATAATTGCAGACCTACTTGGCCGTGGATAGGGTTGCAATGTGAATGCCTTAATCCTATGCACTTATAAAGGCTACAATGGATTGAATGCTCCCAAGGGAGTTGAGGAAGGCCACGGGTAATAATTATGAGTGCCTGGAGCTCTCAGGGGAACAGGTTCATTACAAATACACAGTATTCTTGTCTTATTAGTAGTATTGTGTACACCTATTGTGAATCTCACGTTACATGCAATGAAATGAAGTTAGCCCCAAGTTTGATACCACACTGTTACTCCCAGTTAATGATATTATTCCATGGGCTTCATGTACATACAGTGAAAATGACATAGGTATTGTGTCTACACCTCTTTAAGTATATTCTAAACAGTCTATACATGCATACTCACCGGTCTAAAGTCACTGGTGTAGATTTCAGCATGTAAGAACTCTAGTAAATCAGATATATTGTTCAGTGTTGCACTCATTCCAATGATCTGGGTGGTCTTTAGATATATCATTTTGGTCAGTGTCATTTCAAGGGTAGCTCCTCGTCTTCCACCTTCACCTAGCATGTGAAGCTGACATATGAAATAAAAACAAAGAAATAGCTCAAATCAAAGACACAGACAAGGAGAAAAAATGAAAGTAAATTTATTAAAAGAATAAATGAAAATCAAACAAGGAGCTAAGAATTATTTTGCAATCAACAAATTTCAAAGATGCATGAGCTGAATTTACATACATGTAGTTTGTGTCTGTCTGTCTGTCTGTCTGTCTGTCTGTCTGTCTGTCTGTCTGTAAGTTTTTGTTCTTTGTTGTTGTTTTTGTTTTGTTTTGTTTGTTGTTTTGTTTGTTTTGTTTTGGTTTGGTTTGTTGTTATTGGGGTGGGGGGGTTGTTGGAGGGGGGGGGAGGGGTAATTTTTCACTGCATATGGATTGAATTACATTTCAAATTGTTAGAAACCTGCTTGTTATCTTCAAAAACCTTCAGCTTTCTGAACACACCTTGAAACACTTGCAATTACCATGACTTCATCTGAAGGTTTTAGTGTCCAGCATTAAAGTTCTATTGCTATATGCAAATAGTCAGACAAGTCATATCATACTTTGACTCTCCACGTAACAAGTCAAGGTGAAGTATATTCACAGCACAATCACACAGAGCAGTAATAATCCACCAGGTGTTAAATTATCAACATTCATAAACTTAACAAAGGTATATAAGTAAGACATTAGATTAAACGTTGTCATTCCTCACACATGCAGAGTGATATATCGCTACACTGAACTAAAAGATCAGTGTTTCTAATTCAAACTTGACCTCAATGGAACAGACTAGTGCCTTAATGGGACTAAACAACGGTCCTTCAAGTCAACAGATGACACAAATGAAGTCTTAAACTTAGCACATGACAAGAAGAGACTGACCCTGACACAACCCTACATCATCATCCAAGCATTAGGCAGAGGTTTGATTGATCTGGTATATGCTGCATGGAATGGTGGTACGAAAATATTACAATCAGCAGATAGTAGGGTAACTATAGACCAATGCATGAACAGTATATGCAGATACTGCAACATTTTAGTAGATCTGGTCAGAGACTCATTTTAAAGCTGTTACCTCTAGTTTTCATTTAAAGAATAAATGAGGATATCAAATGTGTAGTGGGGGGGGGGGTGAAGGGTTAAGTGAAATGTTTTTGTTGATAAGGGCGACCCTTTTTATTTTTCTGTTTCTCATCTCCCGACCGACCCTAATTTGCAGCTCCGACATCAGAAAAAAAAAAGTTTTTTTATTTCCGACCGACCCCTGAGCACAGCAAAATTGTAAGGTTCCCCATGGCGTCTTAGGCCAGTTCTGGCGAGGCCACGACCTTGCGACATTGGCCCCCTAAAATTACAAATGAAGCAATAATTTTCCCACCTTGCGTCGCTTTGGCGCATTCATTTTACGGCAGACATCAAAATTATCTAAGTCCACGGCCGGACCAGGTCAGGCTCGGCTCTGACTCGACGTGAATCCCACAAGAAGTATACTGACTGCGTAAGGGAAAGTTTTGTTGACATCATATAAGATACAGTGACAACGCGCAGTTCTAATGTTAACATAAAAAATGCCACGAAAAGATCAACTTTGATAAACTTAATCTACAAATTAAAACATTAGAGGGATTAGATGAGACGTCGAAATGGACGGCTCTCGTCACATGTTTTGTCTACTGTCACTGTCGTGACCTCTGACCTAATCACTGACGTGTGCGAAACACTGAACTTGCTACCGGAACATCTATCTGCCATGCCACAGCTCAGAAGCCTTCGTGAACCAAATTTATGGGACAGGTTGTGATTTTCATTTGTTGATGGGTTAAATTAAATGAGTACATGTGTATTTTGATTCCGAAAAAGCTGTGTTAGGGGATCGTGTTGCATGATGTTGACAGTGCAAGTGACACATGTGAATGTTGGGCACTGAATCAATGCGTAATCACTGGCATGGCCACTATAGACGGTCGATGCATGTGCGCCCGGTCAGACATGAAGAACGAACTTGTTGTGCAAATCAGAAAACAATTAATGTAATATTTACAGAGCATCCCAACTTTGACTTTGTTGATAGTTTTAGTTAAAGATTCAAGTTCTGAGTTTCAAGGACACCTAATGTCAGCTTTCCTTATCATTGCAAGTGTACGGTATGTAGCTATGCTGTCATTTAATATAGCAGGTCCAAATCATGATACACAGCCAGTAACGGTTAATTAATAAAAAAATAAATTATTTTAAAGTTTGTTTGACTATTATTTGTAAGTTTTTCGTTCACATTTGGTACTTTTTAAAGTCAGGGATTTTTTTTCTTCAAAATGTCATGAATTTGAAGAGGGAATGATAAACACAGCAGTGTACTAACAATTTTAAAAATGAAACAAGTGGTTACAAGTTTAGGATTTCTCAAAGTTTTTATTCAATCATACATGTATGTTCACTGTGACTTATTTTGAAGTTGTTCTTTGTCCTTGTCTGAAAAAAGGGAATTATAAATTTGAGCACTGCTATTCATTGATATTCAGATTAAAAATTGTGACCACCTGGCTGTCCAATCTTTCTAAACAATATATCATTCATATATATATATATATATATATATATATATATATATATATATATATATATATATATATATATATATATATATATATATATATATATATATGTTGAGGGTAGAAGAAAATCAAGTCGGGTTTTTCGTCTCTACAAGCCTGTTTCGTGAGTAAATCACTCGTCAGGAGATGTTCCTATATATATATATATCATTCATACATACATATATATATATATATATATATAACTTAAAATTACATAATCTTAATTGCCTTCTTTTTGTAAGGTGTAATGTGTAGTACACAATTTTCAAAAAATAGCTTACTGGGAACTGTTATTATGAATGGATTTTTTTTTATGTTGTTAGGTAATGGTCTATACGTAATGGAATATCTCAGACCACAGTATCTCTATAGTGGTCTGAGATAATTTATATGAATATTTCATAAACAATAATAATTGACCCCACTCCCTGTCAAATGACACCACTTTTTGGAACCAAGGGGCCTGTGTCCCCACTTGTTGGAAACCTTGGCAGAACACCGCCGTCTAACCCCCCCCCCCCCTCTCACCCACCCACCCACCCAACCCTTTTGTTACGTCAGAGCAGCATGTGTCTTTCATCATGGCAGAAGCCGTTGAGGTTTGATGAGGGACAGGGCTCAAAATTAATACTGTCACGCGGTACATTTTGCTGCAATGCAATAATAGCTCAGAATATTTCCATCATTTTCAAAATTATGCTTAAAATTGGTAAAAGTCATACTGCATTCCTAATTTCTTGACCAGTTTTTAGCTTTAAATCAGTTGTATTATCAGGGAAATGACCGACTCCATAGCGTTTCATGACCCATGACATGTATGACCTTTGAAGACATTCCGATGTTTACATTATTACTTTTAATTACTTTTAAACAGTAAATCCCAAAGGGGTTCTGAGTTCTAGAAATGTTTGACATGTTATCTGGTGGATTATTTTGACAAGTTCACACTGAAGAAAAATGTTTCATAGAAGTAATGGTTTATATAAATGAAAATTCATCTAGCACACTGATGACAATCACATAAGTGTTTCAAAAAGTTACATACTAAAGTTCAAATTGGATAACTTGAAAACATTGTTAGCGATGGCAATGCCTCTTTGATTACCGGGTAATAGGACGAATGTATTAGTACTCCTGATAAAATCACACAATAGTTCATGGCTACAGATATACACCCATCAGGATGATAAGTATTTAATCATCTTCTTACAAAGTTGTTCTACAGACTTGTCAACCTTGCTAAAATGAAGGAAAGAGACTTGTAACAAGGAATTCAATAAAGAGAAGAGAAAAGAAGTTGTATAGAGACTAACAGGACAGAAAGGACAGAGAATAGAACTGAAAAAATATTTATTTTTTTCTTGCCCCCCTTTTTTTTTTATTTCGCCCGCCCGACCCGCCTGACTATTCCATTGGAGATGAGAAACAAAAAAAAAAAAAACCTCACCCTAAGAAGGTATTAGATGGGGAGAATGCAAGTCCTCTATACTCCGGCTGCAATGTAATTCACAAGGTATTTACATTCGCAAATGGACAAAGCAATATTAAATGAGAATTGTAGACATTGTCCAACTAAAATCAACTGTAAATCTCTAGACACATACACATACACATACACATACACATACACATACAAGGCATTTAGCCCACTTTATGTACACAATTGCAAAGGTGTACTCAACTTGTCTGACTGGCTGATACATTTCAATACCTACCTCATCTACTACAATCAGTCCAATCTCTTCTATTCTACTTTCTTGGATCAGAGCGTTTACTAGTGTGTGTGCTTTCTCAATGGTAGCAATATAAAGTGTCTTTTTCTTTCTTCTCTTTCTTGGTGGAAAGGCTCCTTTGCTAGCTGCATACTCTTCCACTAGGAATCCCAAGTCTACTGCAAATGGTGATAGAGTTCTGACCTGCAATGAAGATGAGGTTGTAGGAGTTTGTTTTACATCAATTTTTAATTTTAGTTTTAATAAAATACAAGACCTAACATTCTACAGTGTGGGTGGTATTACATTGTTCCTTCCATTTACTAGCTTGCAGTGTATGAATAACCAAATGATATTGAATTGACCAATATATGTCCCATACCCTCTCCTTCCACCCCATCTGATAAGTTTTAATAAATACAGTATATATAACACTGTTAATACTTCCTGCAGCCTTCTGCGTTCAGATCTCATTATAAAGTGTAACATATCAGAACTAATTGCTCAACCATTGTACTTCATCTACAGAGCAGACTATTTATTCATGGTCATTTTCCTCGAGAGCTCTTTTGTCTTTTCAGTATGGTCTTTTTGGAAATAAGAAACCTGTTTTTTTTTCTCCATTTTTTTACAACAAAGGTTATAATATCTAAGAGCTGAAACAATACTTCACGATTTGCGCTTCAACTGATAGAAAATCATGGTATTTCAAGAGATCAACAGTAATCCAAAATTAATGATTTATATACTTGCTGTTCTCTCAGTAAAATATTATTACTGTAGCTTGGTGTCTTTTTACTCACCTTTTCTTGTACAATGGACACAAATGGTAGTATAAGGAGAGCATCTTTTCTCTGACATAATAACTGCTGCATAATAAGAATCTCTGCCACTAGTGTTTTACCTCCACTAGTGGGTAGTGAATAGATCAGGTTCTTTCTTTCTAATATAGCAGGTAATGTCAGACAGGAATGCTGCCAACCTGATTGATGAAAATATCAAATCTGTGTTATTTGAAGCCCCATCACTTAGCAAAATGGCCAATAAGAAGTGTTAACATGTTATGATCGCTAGGTAGAAATGTACAAGATGTGTTTTTGAAACTGTTACATGTGTACATGTGCATGTATCTGTCACATTTATTGCGTTATTTCTGTCCACAATTTTCCTTCCTTGTAAATCTATACAAAAAGAAGATGAATTAAAGGCCAGGAATTCAATCCTATGTAGATTCATACATCATCTTTTCAGTGGAGCCATATTACATGGCCTCATTTCTTTGTTCTGGAACAACTTTTTCTATAAATCTGTACTAGACAACTGTTAATCACAACCTAAATATAATCCTATCCATGTAGGAACTGGGCCTTGAAACTGAAACATACATTCACCACTAGTTACCGTATAATTGGTCAATTCCTTTATGTGTCTTCAGCAAATCTTTCACTTTTCTTGGTAGTCCATAGAACGGTCCAACATCCTTGTCTGCAACCTTTTCTTTCATTTCTTTGGCATTATTGAGGGCTTCTGTTATTGTGGCTTCTTTCAACTGCTGTAACTTGTTTTGTTGCGGAGTGTTAGCATTTGCATTCATTTGTAAACGTTGCTTGATGCGGTCTTTAATTGACGTTGTATTTCTAGGGGTCACATTGCACTTATCAGTTCTATGCCTACTACTGGAATCAGTACTGGTAATATTGCTGTCTGATGGTTTCTGACAAATCTTGACATCAACCTCACATGTTGACATCTTAGTATTATTGCTATTATTGGCATTTGAAACACAAACGTTCTCCGGGGAGTTTGAAGTGGGGAAGAAAATCTGGTCAATAATGTCAAAGGTTCTGTCACAATCGTTACCACATTTGTTTTTGGCAGGTACTCTAGGATGTTCCATATTTTTATAAATTTGATCACAAACTTTATCCGTCCTCTTCAAAATGGTACTCTGCTCTGCAGAATTTGATGTAGAGCTTTCAATAATTCTACTGTGTATGTCATCAACACTATTGCACTTGGTGTGATCAATTGGTCTGTCAGAGTCTGTGTCATCACTTCCCTGAACTCCAGTATTTCCCCCATGTTCTATACTAGCTGTGTGTGCTTGTGACACAATATTACTAACATCTACTTGGGCAAAGAAACTACTGTCATCACAACCCCATTCTTCAACATCATCAATTAAGTCTGTATCTCTGTGGTAAGTTTTCTTTTCCATGCAACTCTCCTGACTTGTCACAGGGCTTTCAACAGGACAATCAATATATTCCTGCAAGGAAGGAAAACAAAAACAAATCATTCATTTACAAAAACTGTTTGATTTGGGTTGAGATTAGAGTGTAAGGTACGTCGTGACGTTCTACCCTCACCTGCCTCCTCTCACCCAAACAAGTCTATGTATGTATATGTGCTATGTATGTGGGAGGGGTTGGCTGATGTGTGAGGGCGCACCGTCATGGCGTACCTTACAGACAAGGTTGAGAGATGTTGTCAGTGGGTTTGATTGAATGAAGACAAGACCATTCACCAAATTCACTGTACTTCTCACACAACTTACAAGTTAAGGCCAAAGAAGTACTGCTGACCTTTCTTTCATTTCCATATTTTTGGGTCATGACGTCTCCATATCTTTATTTATCTATATATTCATTATTTTTTAAATTTTCTACTTTTAACAATATTTTTACCAAACCACATACAAAATATGATATGCGATGTAAACAGCCCCTCTGTGATAGTGACTTCAAAGTTTAAGCAATTAGCTATACTCATCATGATGGAGATGTATAATGTTATATGTGCACAGAATGATTCATTCCCTTGTTGGTTAACCTGAATAGAATGGCTCATTGGTTTCTCGTAACTCAGTAAGTTGATCTTACCTTCTGCTTCGATCTTGAATCAGAGGGAGTAGAAGTAACAAGTCCAAGCAATATATCATCTTTGTGATTACTGATGTCAGCATATTCTGGGTGTGGTAGTACTTCTGTATCATTTCTCTTTATCTCTGGATGTCCCTGACTTTTGAATAAAGGTTTCTTATATTGGATCTGTTGGATCAGCTTAGGTGACTTTACAGGAGTTGATACAATTTTCTTGGTAGGTGTACTAAAACTGACTTTGCTATCTCCTGGTGGTAATTTATGACTGATTTCATCTGTGTCATTAGTAATGCGGCACTGTATATCGTTCGTTGTGGTTTTCTGACAATCATCCTGTTTCCATCTTTTCACAACATTGATGTCTTTCTGGTGACTACTTGTTCTCTTTCTCACTTTCCTCCGTAGACATTCAGCCATGATTCATGCTGAAGTACTGCACATAGAAAGAAAGTACAAAACATTATTATTCTCTTTTTATGGTCCAGTAGATCATGGATTTGGGAATTTTGAAACTACTACACTGTAAAATAAAATTCTGATATTTATAATGAATCATTATCACAGACCAAAGTGGCGGGGTAGCTGTAATAATTGTAGTATCATCTTTTGTTTCATAGCATCTTTCATTCAGGGATTTACTTATTCTAGCTGCCAGACTATCAGGCAATTCTGCTGACTGTAAAAACAACCACAAGTGAAACATGACACAGCACCAAAGGTGCAGTCAAGGACTTGCCTGAACTGAGGTCTTACTTAAACAATAAACCACCACCTGGGGATGGTATACCAAGAAGTTTTGACCAATGAATGCAATACATCTATATGCAAGAGCAATAGCTCGTCCATAGTATATTGAGTGCACTGATATACATGTAGACCACCTGGTATACATGTAGACCATCTGGTATGCATGTACCATCCCCAGGGGCTGGTTTATCACTATTATTATACCTATATTGAAAAAAATCAACAACAAGATCAGAAGTAAATACATGACTACGGTTTGCACTCAAAAATATTATTGTTACATATATTTTTGAATGAAAAACAAAGAACAACAAAAAGCTAAGGAACAAAAAAATAACAGTAATTATTGCAGCTATTTGGATAGTCTATCAGCTAGCCCTCTGATGTTCTTCCAATAAAATACGACACACAGCCGAACAACGCTATCGAGGATGGAACATCCGAGGTCTAGCGAATGTCATCAGGATATAAATAACTGCCAATCAGAGAACCATATTAGCGACAAGCACAAACAGAGGACAATAGTTAAATTTTCATGCATATTCATCTTAAGGAGGGGCTTGTAAAAATAACCACCAATGCGTTAACTAAAATGTGTGAATGACAACGTCTACACACTCATCAAACACAATTACCATAAACTGATAGACATAGTAATGACATAAATGTGTTTGTCAACACCTGCATGCAGAGATTGAATATATTAAAGTATATATATGCATATATGGCCCAACCCACCGCTTATCGTAATCTCAATGGAATGTCCGGTCTGAAAATGACATTCGCTAGACTGTTCGGGCAAGCCCTCACATGCGAACTTCATTCGCTATAGTTATAGCATCGAAAGAAAGCCCAAACGTCTAGCAGCAAGACTACTATTTGGAGTGCAAGCCCTGGAACAATACAAAGACAAAAAACAAAAAAATAATGCAAACAATTATTGCAGCTACAGGTGGTGAAACTATTATAGATTTAAATAATTGACAATATCTATACAATTTGATAAAGCAATCTTCAGTTCGTTCTCTTTTAGTTATTTGTTTCTGGAGTCTGTCTGTTTGTTGTTGATTTGTTTGTGTTTGTTTGGGGTGAATGGGATGCATGCACACACACACGCGTGCGCACGCACACACATACATGTACACACATGTACATACATATGCACACACACACACACACACACACACACACACACACACACACACAATTTGCAGCTCACACTGAAATCACAAGTCCTAGTCAAAGCACAGTCACTTGTGAGATAATATTAGTATCATATTCCACCAATTCCCAGGATGATAATATTCTATTCTAGGATGATCATAATAGTTTAATACAAAATAATTACTCCACACCGTCTGCAAGCAAGACTACCTAGAAATTAGAATAGAATATTATCAGCTCACAAGTGGCTGAGTCAAACTCGAAGTCGTGGTGCACGTGAGCGGGCAATGTGTTAATTTAATTAAGGCCGTTTAATTAAATAATAATTTGCCAGTTTGTCAGAAACAATACCCACCAAATTCTCAAAACTGTTTACAGGCTGCAAATGACAACGATGAATGCATTGGTAACCGTATGGATGTACATACTACATGCACACTGCATTGTTCTTAGTGTGAGTGTACAGACAGTGTACAGTACACTGTACTGTTCGTCAAACTTATAACAACAAACTTATTGTGCGTGTTCAAACGCCTGTACCGTGTTAATGACTTTAAAGTAGATTGTTGAATTCCGGTTACTTTACTATACTACACAATAATTGAGCAAATTCTTACCACTTATTTAATGAATTCAGTTAAAAATTACATATTCCCGACGATTTCATCTTCTTTCAAAACTTTCCGCCATGATGAATGATGACAACTTCCGCCCGAGGTAAGACCTCTCAAGTTTGTGTACAGCTCCTGAAATAAATTAAAGGCCGAATCGTTAAAAAATATATTGCCACAACAAACGAGAGGAAATTAAGTGTAAAGAATGAAGCATTTAGAATAAGAATAATAAAAATATCCATGGCGTATTAATCTAAGGCATATTAGATTATTTGAACAGATTCTTACTGCTGTTGTTTCGTAACAACATCGAAATAAACAATAGCTTAGGGAGCAAATTTTACACAGATCACCGCGGAGTTTTGAACATACGGGTCAGTGGTTTTCACGTAATTTACACCGAATTTCCCGAAAATTTCTTGAGTTTATTGCATTTAGCATCCTTTAGATATGTTCTAGGGTAGCTAGACTTCATATTTTATGAGTCACCTTCAGGTTTTATGCCTGCACTGCCAAACAAAGGACTCTGGAATTCTGGTATGTGACAGCCCTCATTTTCAGAATTGTGCACATCTGGAAGTGTGTGAGGGATAGTGTACCTCCGGAGCCCCATGGTTATAACTGTGCTTCAACGAGGTGAGGGTTATGTTATAAATTTTGTGACAGACATTTCAAAATGTATGAGACGACATAATGATGCACATCCAAAATACCCTAGAATTTAAGCGGGGGATTGTTGTGAATTTTCAAATGCATAAACAGTGCAAAACACACTCTTTGTTATTGTGTGGCTGGATATACCGATGTATATATGTGGCATTTACAATATTATACATTCTGTAAAGAAAATTCATTACTGCTCTGTATGCCCATACACAGCCCACCAGGAACGTGATATACTTATGTGGATTGTTATTGTTGAAGGAGCCGGACGTACAAGTATTCTACAATAGCCAAGACTGGTTTGACGTACGTTTCAAAGGGTGAGAAATCTGTGTCAGCAGCTCATGAAAAACTCATAGAAAGATGTCTGTACACTACAGACTTTCAGTCACCCGAAATTGATATTTTTGTACTTTAATTTACATCATCATGTTATAGTAAAAGTTTCTAAACTGGTAAACCCAATGTGACTGGAGATTCTGTTTCTTTTCCTGTCGGCATTAGGTTCTCTTTTCTTGCTTTCATCCGCTGTGAAATTTTGTACACCATGTAAATGTAAAAAGAAATTGTATTCTTAAAAATTACAGTCTACATATTTCAGCTAAGAATCTGGCAAGAGCTACATTTTGTGCACCCCACTTCACCCCCACATGTGGTTATTAATTATTCATAAACTACATTTCAGATTTTACAGCATTGACAATGTGTTATTTTGGACAATGCCTTTGAAGAACTATCAATCTGAATTTTTACATTGTTCTTGTTTTTCCATTTTCTTAGTAAAACTTTTGGTAAACAATATGGCCGACCGTCCACAAAGAACACCAAGGAAGAGAACAAGAAGTCTTCCAAGAGAAAGTGAACATGTGAAAAGGAAGAAACATCCTGAAGTACAAGTAAGCTACAGACTGCGACCCAAAACCACCAAAGCAAGTTCTAGTACACGTTCAAAGAAACGTTCAGCAGCCCCTGCTAAGTCAACCAAACAGATTAAGACTAAGTCACATAGAGTGATTAAGAAGATGCAGGGCAAAAAAACTTTGAGAAGAAAAGGTCGTAGTAAAATAACAAGAGTTGGTGCCAAAATATCAGTAAAGAGAAAATGTAAAGACACAACCAGTCATCAAGATAATGTAGTCCTGAGACTTGTATCGTCTTCTACTCCTGCTGGTGGAAAATCCAAGCAAATGGTACGTTCCTTCTGTAAACAGTATACAAATTATGTACATGATCTATACATATATTGCCAAGTCAGTTTGCCTGTCTGTCTGTCTGTGCGTGTGTATGTATGTATGTATGTATGTATGTATGTATGTATGTATGTATGTATGTATGTACAAAATGTGTATGTATTTGTGTACATGCATGTATGTGTGTGCATGGCAATGCGTACATGTGTGTATGTGCGTGCGTACGTACGTACGTACGTACGTACGTGCGTACGTACGTATGTACGTACATACATACGTATGTATGTGTGTGTGTGTGTGTGTGTTTGTGTGTGTGTGTGTGTGTGTGTGTGTACATTTGTATGTGTATGCATGTGTGTGTGTGTGTGTTAAATTTTATGCCAGAAGATATTCACAGTGTGCCACTTTTACATGAAGAAGTTTCCAAACAATCCAGTTACTTATCTGTTGATGAAAAATGAACATGGATAAGAACTCCTATGAAGCAAGCTCATTGAAGTAAACTTGTGAATTAATTATATTCAAGACTGTTTGTCTAAAGATAATAAGCACCCGTTTTTCAAATTTCAGATGTACTCACAAGCTGGTACAAGTTCAGGAACTTGGAATCGATTGACATTGTTCCCAAGAAAAAGTCCAAGTAAAGTAGGGTCTTCAGAAGAAGGAGGAAGACAGGGTGAAAACAAAAAGGGAATAATGCCTAAATATGTGGTTATCCCACCAGATGTTCTTGATAAATCTGGAATAACAATTATTAAACCTAAACCACAGCAGACGCAAGCAAACTTAGGGAAAGATGTATGTCCCAAAAGGCAAATTGACGTAAAAGAAACAGAGCGTCAGGAAAATGACAACAAGAGGATGAAATATCACTGTGAAGATAAAGAAGAGAAAAAGATTGATAAATTGAAAGACAAGAAAAACAAAGCACTGGAGATGATAGTCAAGAGACTGCATGCTAGACATATGCAAAGTGACTCACATAGTGAAACACATAAAGAAGGAGATAAAAACATTGATACAGTAAATAAGAATATCAAAGACAAACGTTCATGTATGCAGCAGAACCAAGCAGAAGCAGATGATATGAAACTTGTACAAGATAAAATCTCACATCAAAAAGATGGAAGATTGCCCATCCAAAATGTGAAAATTGAAGTAATTGAGAATGAATACACCAATGAACTTGTACAGAGTGAAATTGTGGAAAGTAAACCAGTGCAAAGCAAAGAAAAGTGCTCCAAGAAACCAGTACAGAGCAAACCTGTCAAAAAGAAACCAATTAAGAGCCAAGAGAAGTGCACCAAGGAACCAGTAAAGAACAAAACTGGCAAAAAGAAAGTGGTCAAGAGTCAACAGACATGCTCCAAAGAACCAGTACAGAGCAAAACTGGCAAAAACAAACCAATAAAGAGCCAACAGAAATGTTCCAAGAAACCAGCAATACGGAGCAAAACAGGCAAAAAGAAACCAATTAGGAACCAAAAAAGAGAGGTAGAGAATGGTAAAAGTGTCACGAAAGACAAAAGGAAAAACATGGGAGCAGGTGAAACTAATAAGAAAGAAGTTGTGAAAAGCACTGTACAGAAACCCGTCTCAAAAGTATCCCAAGTAGGTGAAAATATGATGAAAGGCAAAGGGAAGAAAAAGGGAGCAAATGCAACTGTAAGGAAGGATGTTATGAAAAGCAAAGTAGAGGACCTTGCCTCAAAAGCATCTGCAGTTGGTGAAAATGTGATGAAAGGCAAAAAGAAGAAAATGGAGGCAAGTGAAAGTAACAAGAAGGAAGATGAGAAAAGCAAAGAACTGGAGCTTCCATCAAAACTATCTGCTGTTGGCAAAAATAGAAATGAAACAATGCCAAAATTTATAATTATTCCCAATGATATGATTCATAGAGGTCTGATAAGAATTATTAAACCAAAACCAGTTCAGCCAGAATTCAGTTTACTCCAAGGGCAAAGACATTCTGAAGGACAAAATGAGATTGTTGTACCAAGGCCTGTAAGTGATGGCAGCTTGGGGACACATTTAGATAGCAACACAGGACTCAGTAATGACCTTAGGGCAGAAGTCCTAGATGATATCCAACTGAGTATGGAGACAGATGAGATTGAGCATGTACATGAAAAAGTACAGCATCAGATATATGAATGGTTACATATTCAAGATGATACACAACAAAGTGAAGAAGATGAGGATCAAGACAAGTCAAATGAAAAACTGCATATGATAGTCAAGAAAGAATACATACTAGGCAACGAAGAGAATATGGTAGATGAGAATGAAAGCATCAAAGATAAGGATATGCATCAGATATATGAAAGTGTAGACATCCAAGACTTAGAACACAGTCACACAGAAGAGAGTTGTGAAAGGACAGATGAAGAACTATACATGATAGTAAAGAAAGAGTACATAGCTGACAGTCAAGGGAAAGTCACAGATGAGAATGAACATGTCCAAGATAACGCACACCATCAGAAGAATATGCGTGAACGTATAAACAAGGAAATAGAACATGTTGAAAACAAAGAACAAATTGAAGCAGTTGAAGGGGATGACATAATGGAGAAAGAACTGAACTACAATGTCAAGAAAGAATACATACAAGACAACACACGGAGACAAGTAGCAGATAATGAAGATATCTCAGCTGCCAGTGCCAGTGCAGTAAGTGAGAGTGAAAATCTCCAAGACAAACACCAAAGTCAAGCCGAGGAGAATTCTTTGTGGCGTTTAACAAACAAAGATCTTGAGTCAGTTTTAGGAGAAAGTAGTACAGATGAAACCAGAAAGAAAACAGGTCCCAAATTTTTAGTCATTCCTCGTTCTATGGTTAAGAAAAGTAGAATAACAATTGTTAAGGTAAAACCACCGCAACAAGACTTTGTGTCCCCTGATTCTCAAGAACATAGTGAAGGACAACGTGAAATAGAAGACAAAAGATTTCTGAATAATGAAAGTGAAGGGAAGAGTGATGATATCCAAGACAACAAAAATAGTCAGATTGAAAATTCTGAAATAGAAAGCAAAGAAGGCGGTCAGCAGACTGAAGACAAACAGCAAAGTCAGATTTCAGATAACAGAGAACCAAGACAGCATTTACTGTCAGACATGAATGAGTATATAGGTGATATCGAAATGAAATGTGTATCAACAGAAGTAATAGATGTCATAGATGACAGTTCAAAGAAAACAATACATACATGTAAGTCTATGGTTATCGCTCCTCATATTTTGAACAGACTCAGAGACGTAGCCACAATTGTCAAACCCAAACTTTCTAAGTCACAAGTACATTCATTCAAAGATCAGGAACATTCTAAAGGAGGAAAGGAAAAAGGTGATCTTAGACTTCACACAAATGAAGATCAAGAAATGGCACATAGTGAACAAGAAAATAAAGATGAGGACGAAAAGCTTGATAGAAGTGAAAATGTAGATATGACTGTTTGCATCCAAGACAATGAATCTAGACAAAGAAACATTGTTCAACGTATAAACCAAAAAGAACTTGATAAGATGATTAAGAAAGAATCTATCCAAAATGAAGCAGAGAATGAAATGGGTATAAGTGAACCCATCCAACACCAGGAACTTCCTTGGATGGCTGTGAGTGAAGACACTGAAGGCAACGAACAGGACAAGACTGACAAGAATGATGACATAGATGATAAAGATGTCAATAAAGTTATAAAGAAAGAACAGATACAAAACAAACAATCGATTGAGACAGGGGAGGGTGATAGTGACAACAGCAAAGAACAAAATGATTCCGAAAAGAAACAACACAGTGAAGATAAAGTTTTACAACAGACAGGTAGAAGTGAACACGTTGAAGGCAAGGAACAGAATGAAGCTAACAAAAATGAATCCATCCAAGACAAACAAGATTATGATGAACATGCACTAAGAGAAAAGGAGGACAAACATGATAAGAAAAATGGAAATAGGCCAACAGACAGTGGACAAAAGGAAATTCCCTTGGCCAATAAACAACTTGATTCTGTTGTAGAAGTAAGAGAAGGTGACATGATAAGGAAGACAACAAAGTCTCAGTATTTGGTCATCCCACGTAACATGCTTCATACAGGCTTAATAAAAATTATCAAACCAAAAACTACTCAGCTACCTCCACAGTCACACCAAGGTCAAGAAAAATTGCAAGGGCATGTTGATGTGCATAAAACAAGACTTCCTACCAGAAAAAGTAAAAGGATAAGTGATATCTTCACAAGGAAAGAACAAAGTCAGACAGAGAAAAATGATGATGTAAATGACAAAAAAGTCAATAGAACTATCAAGAAAGAACAATTAGAAGAGAGTAAACAGAATAAGACAGGAGAGAGTGGGTGTAACCAAGGCAAGGGCAAAAGTGAACTAGACAACATTCTGGATGAAGTGCCACAACAGATGGATGAGATTGAACACAGCCAAGATAGAGAACAGTATATGACAGATAACAGTAAAGATAAAACAGATGAAGAGATGCTTAAGATAGTCAACGAAGAACAACTTCAAGATGACAAAAACAGTGAAGTAGGGGGCAGTGAAGACATGATAAAAAGTAACCAAAATACGATTGATGAGTGTGAACACAATGAGACACATGAAAATAACAATCTAGAACAGCATACTGTTGTCAAAGAAGAAGTCATAGAAGACAACCAACAGGTGAATATAGATGAGAATGTTGACATACATGACCTAGGAGAAAGTCAACACAAGGTCCAAAAGACACCACAGAGTCATATAGATAGTGAACATAGTCAAGGCAAGGAACTAAATGAGGAAGATGGTAAAATTGTGCAAGATGCAGTGATTGATGGGATTGTGAAGAAAGAATATTTACAAGGCAGCAAAGAGAGTGAGATGGGTGATAATGAACATATCCAAGACAAGGAACAAAGTGTACCTGCCATAAATCAGCAAAGTCAAGGTGTACTGCAGCAGCTGATGGATGAAAGTCAAATAAATGAAAGTCAAATGAATGAACAGCATCAAGCAGATGTGAAGGAAGGCATTCAAGACAAAGAAGAAAGGGAAACAGGTGATGGTCAACATGTCAAGAACAATGATCTGCATCATACAAACAAAAGTGAATGTATCAGAGACAATATACAAATAGAAACAGATAATGCTCAAGACATAAAACACAAAGACCAGTGTGAAACAGACAAGACTACTAGTTGCATCCCAGGTAAAGAACAAAGTGAAACAGATGACCATCAACACAGCCAGATTAAAGAACAAGGTCAGATCATACATCTTAGGAAAGACATGACTACTGATAAGTCAGTTGAAGGTCAAGAAAATTCTGAGGAAGAAAATGAAATATTGGAGTCAAGAGTTCTTGGCATTCAAAGCCAGAGTATGAGTTATGATACTCTAGACAACGAAATATTGGAGTCAAGAGTTCTTGGCATTCAAAGCCAGAGTATGAGTTATGATACTCTAGACAATGAACAGAAGACAAATGAAAGTATGGAAAATGATGAACTCACCAAAACTGTCCAAAATGATGACACCAAAGCCAATGAACAAAAAGACATGGGTGAAACTAAATGTGTAAAAAGTTTCAAAGATGAAACAACAGAAACAGACCAAGGTGAACCCGTCCAAGTTGAAATGCAGAAAGAGATGAACAATGAAAATCGTAAGTGTACTCCAGAAGTAGAAACTCATGAAAAAAGAGATAATGTAAAACCACCAAAATATATTATTATTCCTCGTTCTATGGTGCGTGAAGGTGCCATCAAAATTATCAAACTGAAACCAAAGAAGTCACTCATTAGGTCATTTCATGTTCAAGATCAACATCACAAAGAAGTAAAAACAGAGGAAACAAGGTGTCTTAGAAGTCAGAGCAAGAGGAGGAGATGTCACTCTGAAAGTAAACAACCACACAAGATGGTTAAGAAGATACATACCAAAGGTAAAGGTCATAATGTGATATGAGTTAGAACACACCAAAGAGGAAAGAGAGGAGAGAACAGACAAGGTTGTTATTTCATAGAGTGGGTACATGTACATTTTCAAAATGAATGCATCTCTGAAAGATCAATGATGCATATCGGATACCTAATGGTCATGATACATATAATGGAGAAATAACCAGAAATGTTCATCAGCTTGGTAAATCAAATGACTTTTTTTATAATGCACAAGCAGTTCAAAGTTTTTCAGCATTGAGCTTTCGTTATGTCTTAGTCAACAATCCTCATCAGAATGACAAATTCTATAATTAAAGCTAACCACTGGGTCAATCATAACATCGACGGGGACGCTGTTTCCATTACTAATACATCCCCAAATGATTATCTGACGAAGATCCCAGAGGCTATCAACATCAGACACTATAATCCCAAGATCAACAAGACTGGGCATCAAACTACCTAATGTTTACAATCGGCTGATCATACTGCCACCTAGTGGTCAACTGTAACTATGGAATTTGTCACTCTGATTAGAATTTGTCAACCAAACATCCAAACCTCAATACTAAAAAAGACTGAACTGCTTATGTGTTAATAACGTAGGTATGTCAATAGAGGGATTGTAAGGAACACATAGAGGTATTGAAAGATATGATACAGGGAAGAAGAAAACTATTGAAGATATAGAACAGAAATAGACGCTTGTAATGGCAGTCAAGAAAAATTCACATGTACAACAAACAATAGAGTAATAAGGACTTTTAATATAAGTAAAGCTGTCGTAGAATCTCCTGTCGGTAAAACTGATGTAGATTGCTAGATTGTGAACAAATCCAATGCTTCCATGAGACTGAAGTTGACAACTTTCTTGTCCACTTTGCTGTGAAGAGTCTAGAGTTCAAAAGACTTGAGACAAGAGAGCTTTCAGTAGTTTTTTCATTGCTTGAGATAATAGCACTTTCAGTAGGTATTAGGACCAATTGTAGTAGATATCACTTGTAAAATAAATCACTGTTAAGTGTTTACTCCAAAGTGTACATAATAATACCTTGGTACAGATACATATAACATGATATCAGGGATGTTTGTCACAGCAGATCAAGGGTGAGGTTCAACTTAAAGTTGCCAAATGGATGAGAAATAGATATTTATTTTGGATTTTTAATTTATAAAACACCTTTACTATGTTTTTCTACTTGAAAAAAACAATGTGAAAAAAAGCATGCCAAGTCCGTGATTGTAGCTCAATAAATTGCAAAATATTTTTTTTTGTAAAAAGTTTGTTATTGTACATACAATAACCTTTTTGGAGCTTTTTGCAATTTATTGAGTTATGAACATATTTTTGGTATATGTTTTACATTATTTTTTTAAGGAGAAAAACTTGGGGGGGGGGGATATTGCACTGTTTTCTGCTACACTTTTTCACTCACTATGCTCATGAAAGTATGGCCACAGAGAACACTGCAAGCACTTGTGCAAATACTGCGAGTATGCCACACCTACTCTCATGTGTCATTGGGTTCTGTCATATTATGGTATTCAGTGTAGTATTTAGACTAAATCAGAAAGACTGTGTATACTCCTTTCATAATTTGGTAATGGTAAACAAGAAGTTCCATTAACAACAAATCTCTCAGTCTACCTGACATCTTCACTGTCTGTAAATAAACACAGAATATTGTAAGATACGTGAGAAGTTTTCTAATAGATATTTTTCTTTAAAATTGTTCATGTGTACAACATATATTACTGCATGCATTGTGATAGCTTTAAAAATAGAACGAGAACTTTGGAATATTAAAGATTATGAGGAGACTTGTCTTAGCACTCCAGGCAGCACTTTTTAGAAAACGTTATCTAATTATGAATTTGATAATTTATTCTTCTGCAAAATTCTCGTATTGTTGACCCCCTCTTGATTTCAATGAATTACATGAGGGAAACCATGGCGATGCGTTTGGAATACTGTTTTTTTTTTAATCATCCATCTGTTGAAGGATGATGCATCATGATATATGGGATTCTAGCCATTTATCTGCATTGTAAATCTGGTACAAAGATAAGATGTAGTGTGTACATTCTGATCATTGTCTTTGGAATTTGTTGGTATTTTTTAAAAACAAAGTAAAAATTGTAATGTTATTGGTATATAAAACATGATCATGTTGCTGTTGGTATGTGTATATGTCTGTGTCTTTTTCTGTGTGAGATTGTGTGTTTTAGTCATTTCATGTCCATTCCATTAAAGGAGTATCTTGAAATAGATAAAAATTGTCATAAAACCAGCGAAGTAATTAGACGAATTGCTTGTACGAATGTGAGGAATACGGTCTTGTAGTTGTATAACCAAAGACGTTGGAGGGTGGAGACATCTATGTCATGTCTATGGTGTAACCCGCTTCAAGTAGAGCGCCCTCTTCGTTGCGACAAAGAACTACTTGGTTTGATGCTTCCTAAAGTAAGCTTGTTTATATAGACAGCGGAGGTGCAAGGGAAGAGTAAAATATGCACATACATATTTGGTGAGTGCATTCACCCTAGAACTAGTCCTACCACTACGAATGTTGTATTGAATTTTGTTGTTCACATACTTTAGAATTTACTTCCGTTTTACTTTCTCTTTCACTGTAAATGAGAGTCAGGACATGATTTATACTCCCGTCGTTGAAAACGAATCTTGGTATAATTTATCAGACTAAGTCCAAATGGGTGAACCGAGATGATCGTGGCGTTCCTACTATTTCACTGTGGTGAAAGCGACCCATCACTTATTTCTGATCGTGATTCAGAAACAGACCTACAAAGTATTGACAATAATAATGAAGAATATCTGAATAATGTTAGTTGGCGCACCATGATTTCATAGCGCCCCCCCCCCCCATCGGTACCAAGAATGTGTCGTAGCAGCGTATAAATCACAGAGGTGCAGTCACACGAGACTTCTCACACAATCGTCAAATGTATGAGACACTGAAAAGAGTTATCGTGGGTGTAAAGTTTTACGGCCATGGATGACATAATGTCCTTAGTATCTCTGTCATTAGACTTTGTCTCACTGTATTCAGTGATATTGCAATGTCCACGCGTATCTGTGTTGGCCTATCTTTAAGATAATGTCTAGATTTACACTACTTTATAATATACTTTCAGCTGTTTTGATAATGTATTTTATTTACTTTATTCACGTTTTTATCACACTTCCATCTAAAGCACACCATGATCAAACTTGAAAATAACATCAATGAAAGATCTGCTTGAAGACAACAACTCTGTGTCCATTCCTATAACTATTTCAGGCAGTATGACCTTGAAAACTCTGGTCTCAGCTGTCACGTGTAACAAATAACCCCAGACAATACATGTAAGCTACAACAACCTTTATACAGGATAGGTACACGTAAAGATTACATATGTACATCATCAGAAAATGAAATATCAACCTAATTAAATAAGCTTACAATTATATTTACGTCTTTTAAAGTTCAATTTACGAATTGCGGGGAAATAGACTCAGAATTACGTTTTAGAAAAAAAAACAATATTTTATGGTCGTTTGCACGTCATGCAATGTTACAGCGTTTTTATAAACTTCTACGTGGATGGAGAAATTGGTAATTTTTAACAGATTACGTAGAAAATAAATCGGTGATGGCAAAGTCCAACGGACTTCAAATTAAGCTTTGCGACCTATATTCAGAGTTTACCAAATATAAAAAGAGGCGATACGAAAATACCCCCTTGTTCACCTCTGTCTTGTTCTAAACTTTAATGATGTTTTATGGGTCATTGTTATCATCTTTATTAATTACGTCGTTGATCACCGGTTGATTTTCCCGTTAAAATTTACAGATTTGTCATTCTTGTGACTCGTCAATGAGTGCATACCTGCGAGCTTTTGTCACTCGGTGTCAGGGTGGAGTACTGTTTACATGTCACCTTGTAGGATTTGAAATAAAAACGAACACGGTATACGTTAACGTATCCAATCATGAGTGTGCCATAAAGGTGGGGGGGGGGTACGTAGTAGACATAACGTTGTGGAATCGGTGTCAATCTTATCTTGTCATTATCTTCAGATTATGGTTATCCATGAATGGAGTAAACTCTACGCACAATCTAATAAAGCACACTCATGAACACAACCAGTAGTAATTTAGTATATTGCGTGATACCATTTGAGCTGACACAAAAAGATTGTGACGTTGAGTGTTATTTACCATCTCCACTGGCATTCTATTATCTGGATACACTCCTCCCCGCTTGTACACTAATATTCATGCCAAATGTAACAACATCCACTGAGAATTCCGAGGATTCTGACATTATGATATTTGAATATATCAAGGCTCCTGTGGCTTCATTTCCTGACGATGTGAGAATATCTTATGTTCAAACATGTGCGAGTGGGGAAAGGTAGCAGTAAAAGGAAGAGCCACTGTGAATATACAACGTAAGACAATGAAAATTGGCTCACCGACGTCGACACATGCTATCTATATCAGAACAGTTTTGACTCACTGGTGATACCGAGAAGGTAATTCGTTGCAGTATGTACACTTCAGTTTCGAGGAATTTGAGCAAATTGACGCCACGTCTTCGTTTGAGTTTTCGCAACGTGGAAAACAGACATCAAGGTAGGTTCGGCTAAAACTTGTCATTACGATTCTTGTAGCATTTCTGTAACAACAGCGTAGTTATTACAAAAAACAGGGTCCGTTATTTATGCACAGTTTCACACCGCGTGCAGTCGCCTTTGGGACTTCATGACAAACCACCCTTAAAAAATCAATATCGGTCTATTTTGTATGTCAACTTTCAGTTTTATCGAAGGAGTTAACATCTCGAGCTCCCTCATACCTAATGGTAATATAAGCTTAATGGCACACTATAAACACACCCATGATGACACACAGACGTGGTCCTGAAACCATGCTCTCCCATCCCACTTTATAACGCTATGAATTCAAATGGAATTACACTGCAGTATGATTATTGGATCATTTGAGTGTCCACCAATGATTTGATGTATGGAATTCCCCTCTCTTGTTATCTCACAATTCACTGGCGAAACGCGGATACGTGTACAAACATAGTTATACCTCTGTATCGCTTACTTAGCATGTAACTGTACTCGATATACGCTTGAACATGACTGCTGTCAATTAGCAGTTCACTAGTTGTTGTATTACGACAAAACAAAACTAACTATAAGCTTAAAATTAATACCAGTATCATCACGTGTGCTTAAAAAGTATTGTACATTTTCGTGATTTTTCTCTTACTGGTCACTTTTTTTACTTATTCAATAAAACGTATAACGAAGCGATCTTTCTCTAACACTATCCACCTCGTTTGCATGTCAATACTAATACCGGACAGTTGTATTATAAACAGTTCATTAAAACTGAGGAGTCGGTGTTGATATTTTGCATGCACATATGAAGGTTTCCATGGTAGCAAATACATTGATACCTGGATGATTGATGGTAAGACCATAATATACATTAGCTCTTATTTTGACAACATTGGCGATGGTTTGTAAACATAGTAGATAGGGTAGGCTATAGAAAGTGTGTCTTTTTACGAACGCATGCGCAGTGACACTCGGATTCCCATTGTTGTGTACACTTGCGTAACGGCCAGACCTGAGATCCAACGGTCAGTGGTCACACACCACACCTGACATCCCCTAGATCATGGAAGTAGGTTCTACTTCCATGCCTAGATCATATGCCGCTGCTTCTACCATGTACCCAGTACCGTAGCCTGTGCGGGGGGGGGGGGGGGGGCAAGGGAGGGAATTAAAACAATTATTGATAAAACTGCAGATATCTTTTCGGAATATTTGGTGAGCCTGGAAAACTATTAAACTAGGTACGCAGTTTAAGACCCACTCTTTGAAGATCCACTTTCAATGATTGTGTTCGACGTTGTCTTTGGTTAAAATGTTGTTTGATATAATTATTTCATTGCACACTGACACTAGCGTTATTCCTCAATTCATTTTGAAGCGACAATTTGCAGTGGAAATAATGGCCCTGAATTTGTAAACAGAGCTGTACCTTCGACATCAAAATCCAAACTTCAATTTCCATTATAATGATACATGTAATGACAAGGAGAATTCACTGAGTTCACCTTGGGTTCCGACATAAACGAGGCCATACAAGTTTTGGGAGTTGGGTAAAGAAAATGATTATTTTGTTGTGTTACTTATTTGAGAAAGCACCATCCATTTTTTTTACTTCGAATGTGACATCTTTTCGGTAACTACTTTGAAAGATACGACATTAGGCCAGAAAAAATGAAAAAGCTGTTCAACCTACCCATATATTTTTTTTCTGGTGATGGGCAATATATCCTCATGCGGGCTTCGTATTTGTTTCAAAATTAAGGATATTTCTTTATATTTTCTGAATAGTACATGTAACAATATACTTTTGAGTCTATTCCAAATTATATAATATCTTATACAGTGGTTTACTTGACTGCATACACAAGCATGAATTGAGATTAAATTAAGCTATTGCATATCGAATGTGCACTAAAAAGAATTGAACAAAAGTTTACGACCATTGGAGTGGGCTGAGCAGTCATTGGGCCATCAAAAGTCTGAAAGTCTTGAAATGTTTTGCTCTTTATTCGGGATTTTTTGGAACCAAATTAAACTTCAGGAGAAGTCATTTACCAAGTGCACATCCGCAAAATATCTTTCAGCTTTGCCACAACAAAATACACATCCAGATAATATGTAATGCATAGCATAATTGTTTCAATTCTGGTATTTTATTACCATATTCAAGCATTGTAAGACTTTAAATTATGTCTATGGTTTGATATTTGTATGCCTCTAAATGGCCTCCTACACTGTCTTATTTTCAATTTTTTCACCTTTGGAGTTGTCTCCTTCCTTCTTTCTCCCAAAACAAGATGGAAGGTGTCTGGCTAAGTACCTCCCTGTATAGGTTAGAGCTAAGTAGAGATATCTCCTAATGCATGTGAAATCCACATCCTGTGTAAAGTAATCTAATAATTGGCTATATCAGTGATATTTTTATGCATCATTGTACCATATGATTTTATATCTACACTGTAGTGTAGGTGACAGAAGGGTGGCTAAAATAATGCTTGAGTTTCATTTGGCGGGGCTTAACATTTTTAGAAGAGAGGGTGAGAGGAACTACACCATTTGTTTAACCGTAAATTGTGTACATTTCCTAACTGTAGCTATGCAGACAAATTGCATGAGATAGTATCAAGATGACTGAATAAGTTCTATCTAAGCTCGACCTGAAATATTTTGCTAACATTATGGTTTGTTTTATCCTTGTCAAGCATTGTGAAAAAAATGAAATCGACCTACATACCCAATGTGATGGGTTAGGTTACCCGTTGACCAGCATTTTTATTTTTTCTTGCCTTACATATGATATTTAATTACGTATGCTAAAATAGATATTATATAAATTGTATGCAAATATATGTAAATTAGCTTAAATGCATGATTGCACCAAGACAAAGTTCTGCCAACCCCCAAACCCCCCCCCCCCCCGGCAATTTGGTCAGGCTACGGCCCTGGTATCAGAGCTCTGGCTTCAACCTGTTTGCGAGTCTGACTCAACAAAAGACTTTTGATATGTAAATATTCGTGTCGTTTTCATTGGTCGTCGTCAAGATCTAAGAGTTGTCGTAACCACAGCCAAGTAAGACATGTTGTAATCAGTCCATAATAGCAAGTTTATGGAATGCAGTGACATACGACCCTATAGTATATATACGTATTTAAAATGTGAAACTTTGTCGAAACAAGCACAACAAGTTTTGGCGCTCTTGTTTCTGTAAGGTGTCTCACCTTGACCAGATATAAACCTATTGTAAATGATGACTTGTTTGGAAATCCTACCCATTCCAGGATCTACGACCACTTATCGTTTTTGGCACTCAAAATCTTCGTGAAGATGAGATTTAATAGAACCTCCGTATCGCTACTACTATGGAAATCAAGCTATAGGCAAACTAAGGGCGTCGTGGACTAAGATCATTGTTGCAACATGTTGATATATTAGCTCTTATGATGTGGGCTAGCATAACCGATAGCGAGTTTTCCTCAAGTGACGGCTGCACATTCAAGCTCATTCTTTGTTTACACTATCTTGATTACAGGGTGATTATATCCACACAAACATGACACCACTATCAACCACATGCAAATCTGGTATACGACAACAATAGCTTTATATTTATGCCTGTCTATAATAGTTTGCCCATAGACCCTACACGAAGGGTCATATGGTTTGCCTTGAGACAATACAGGGAGAGATCTATGGTTTGTCTATAGCTTGGTTTCCGTAGTGGTTTTCCTTTGCACATCAATCAATCAATCCATCAAAAGAATTTGTATAGTGCCAAAATCCAATACGACGTAATGTTCTATGGCGCTGAACAGGAACAATAGTAGATCAATGTAAAAGTTGGAGAAAGCTCTTGCAAACAGATGTGTCTTGATGTCCTTCTTGAATTTATCGACAGTTGAAGTGGTATACTGTTCCATAAGACTTGCGCCACTCGCGATAACGCACGCTCACCGTATTACTTGTATTATAACGGGGTACACGAAGTGAACGAGTTGCGGGTTTACAGTGTTAATCAAGTCGGTCATGTAACCAGGGGGCGGAATGGTAGGGTGGTCAATAGTCATCCTGCTTTTGTAATTGCCAGTAAGTCGGGGGGGGGGGGGGGGTACCCTGTTTAATTACCAATGTTACACACTACCTGGCCTATGTTATGTGTCATGTGAAACTCATTTAAAACTTACATTAACTTTAGCTTTTCGAAGTTGTGAAATGTTATGAATAACCTAAAAATTGTCAACAAATCTCCAGATCTACTAGGGGAGACCCCCTACTATTCCCTCACCCTCAGATGTCATTCATGCAGTCAACCAACAATCGATCAGATGCACCAACTTTTACTGTCATGTTATTAAACTTTTCTAAGTTAATTGCTAAGTTCAGATGATACTGTCTTATAACGATAAATTAAATCTAAAATCTATAATCTAAAAATTGCCTTTTACAAAGACTCAAAAGTAAAGAAACTCTTCAACTCGATCGCCCTACTAACGATACAAACATTAGATGTGCTGACCTTTACTATAATGATGACCTTTACCTTTTGGAAGAACATATTTCTAGCTTTTCCATTGGTGCATGTCAAGATGCTGTTAAATTCATTTTAAAATATATTCACCATGGTAACAGGACAACTGCCCCCCCCCCCTCGGACAACTGCCCCCCGGACAATTGCCCCCGTACAATTGCCCCCGAAGGACAACTGCCCCCCGGACAATTGCCCCCGAAGGACAACTGCCCCCGGACAATCGCCCCCCCCCCCCGGACAACTGCCCCCGAAGGACAATTGCCCCCCGGACAACTGCCCCCGAAGGACAACTGCCCCCCGGACTACTGCCCCGAACGAAAAAAAAAACTAGTATTTCAGATGTACGGGTTTGTCATTCACTAAAAAGTCACCGTCGGCAACTTACCGCCGCAATTTGCGTACATTTTACTCACTAAACACAAACACGAAGTTGAAACTATGTCGTGTTGGTTCTTTCCTGATATTGTATTTGATGTCGTTCCATGTAGTTGCACCTGTGTTACGATCCAAAATATCGTATTTCGGAATTGTGGGAATAAATTCTACATTTCGGCATTGTAGGCCATAGGTCAGAAATAGACTGGCGATGACGAATCTGGGCAAACATGATGTAACTGAAATTCACATGATTGGTTTTAGAGAAAAGTATATAATAACTTTTATGATGGCGTGATCTTATGGCGTGATTTTCTATATTTAGTGGTTGTGTAAATACCATTGTATTGGAAGTATTTTTCGGGGGCAATTGTCCGGGGGGCAGTTGTCCTTCGGGGGCAATTGTCCGGGGGGGGGGGGGCAGTTGTCCTTCGGGGGCAATTGTCCGGGGGGGGGCAGTTGTCCTTCGGGGGCAATTGTCCTAGAATCATTAGTATGTTGCTCTCTAAAAGTATTTGCGAGACATAGCCAAACAGTGCACTCATGATCAAATACCTATAAGCTATCATGTAAATATGATATATGGGTTATCATATTCATGATTTAGAATTAAGTGATGGGGGTTCAGCCTGTTTTCGATTGTACAGAGGAAGGGGGGGGGGGTCAGTGACTTTTTGTTGGTCCAATGGAAAATCCACCGACCCCCACTCCGGCCGGAGAAACTGACTATTCCCGATTCCGCCAGCATAATGGATGGATGCGAAGCATGCCAACACAACACACTGTATGTACTGACTACTATGTAGCCAGCTGTATAACCAGTAGCCAGCTGCATGTCTGTAAGACGCCGATGTTTATGGTTTATCATATTTGACAACTTCAGCATTTCCAGATTGTTTATTGGCAAGGTGATGTTTATTGGCACTGCCAGGGTAGGGTGTATAGTAGACAAGAGACCGTTCTTACGTGCATTTCATTTGCATTTCACAGACTAAATTCAAAATAAATGTATTCTCAACGGGTATTCACGAGATTTATTGTCTTTGTTTTGTTTGTGGTTGGTTGTTTTCTGAGAGAGGCTTAAATTTTCATTGAATTGGAAAGTATCTGAGAGTATATGTGTGTATAGAATCGTCGTTTTCTTCCCATTGGAGTAAAAACATAGTTCCACAATAGGCAGGAAAAATGTTTCTTTATACCCATTCTGGCTGATTTTAACACAATTCACAATATTGCCAATGTCATGATAATGACCCCATGAAGACCATGTTTTAAGTTTTACCCTACCATGGGAAGTCACTGACACTCCTATTTTCATTTTGTATATCTATCAGAAGGAACTAATACACTGACAGTGTCACGTTTCGAGTATAGTGCTTAGAACTTCGCTGTGAGTTTTCAGTTATCGCATGGCCCTGCCTAAATGCCATAAAATGGTACTCGAAGTGTGTCACTACATTTAAAACGTCATGTTGACTTCGGAAAGAAAAGAAAAGAGGAGAGTTGATGGCAACGTTATCAGTCTAGATCTAATACCAACAGTTTGATATGTAGTGTGGTTAATTGTTTAGTTTAGTTACCCTACCTGTCATCGACCTTCTGACATGTATATCAAGGAGAGTAGGTGCATGTGGAGAGCGAAATTTTTGTCCCTTTTCTTTTCAGTTTACAAATGTGAAAAACTCTAGTTTAGATTATGCATTGTGTCTGGACACCTAATAAACCATCGACCCTAGACGTAGGGTCTATGAATAAACCAAGGATTTGAGAATGAATACTGACAAAGATATAATGAGTTGACCCCTTAGCGAGTCAGTTCAGTCAGGTCACGTAAGGTCAGGTATATCATGCAACTATGGCGACTTCTGTGACTACAATGAAGACAACTCTGAACTGCATGCCTTGAAAACAAAACAAAAGGTGCATGACTATTTTCGCCAAAGAAAACTTCCTATGCTTCACAACGAATATACTTTTCGGAAGTTACCGTATGACACGGAACAAAAATAGCACCAATGGCGTTACAATTACATACTTTTTTAAAAAATGCATATGAGAACTGGGTGGTTTCAACAAAACTCAACTCAAAGGGTTTCCAAAAGTTCTGACTATTTTTATTTAAATGTTTATATACACATGGGCAGTATCTTCATTGCTGGGACAATTATCTCAATTTTTTAAAAGTTTATCCACTTGCCTAACCATCCATGTTGTTATTTTTGCAATATACATCACCATTTCACTGTTGCTATGGGCATGATCTTATTGCTTGGCATATGTGCAGTCACCTTTTTGAATGTTTATCCACTTACCTTACCATCCATATTTTTTGTCTCTCTAATATACACCATCATTTGGCTGTTGTTACGGACGTGTTCTTGTTGCTAGGTATTTATATGTCCATGTTTTGAATGTCTTTCCACTTGTCTATTAATCCCTGTTGTTATCTTTGCAATATACACCATGCATCATTTGGTTGTTACTATGGGCGTGGTTTTGTTGCCATGTATATCTGCATACATCTTTTGCTAGTCTTGCGGCTAGACGTTCGGGCTTTCTTTCGATACTATAAGCGAACGAAGTGCGCAGTGAGGGCTTGCCCGAACATCCTCGATAGTGATGTTCGGTCATGTGTCGTATTGTATCGGAAGAACATCCGAGGTCTAGCAGATAGACTAATCTTTTGCATGCTTATCCATTTGTCTATTAATCCATGTTGCTATCATTAATTTTGCAATGCACACCATCAGTTGGCTGTTGATATGGGCGAGGTCTTGTTGCTTGCATTTGAATGTTAATTCCCTTGCATATTAATCCTTGGCGTTATTTTTGCAACATTCATCATTATTTGACTGTTCCTATGGAATGATCTTGTTGCTATGCATATTTGAATACTTTTTTGAATATTCACTTACCTACTCATCCTGGTTTTAACCCTTGCAATAGACACCACCATTTGGCTGTTGCTATGAAGGTGATCTTGTTGCTAGGCACAATTGCATACATTTTTTGAATCTTTATTCACTTGTCTACCCATCCCAGTTTTCATCTTTACAATATATACAATCATTTGGCTGTTGCTATGGACGTGGGCTTGTTGGTAGGCATATTTACATACATGAATCTTTATTCACTTGCCTACCCATCCTTGTTGTTATCTATGTAATATACATCATCATTTCACTGTTGCTAAGGGCGTGGTCATGGTTGCTAGGCCAGTTGTGTCAAAATATTGTGACAAATAACTGCAGAATAACATCTCCAGAATCATCCCCACCAAGTTTTTAGAGTCACCAAGTGTCATGTAGCTTTCGAGATATGTTTTTGTTCCCAAACCTTAAAAAAAGGTTTCCTGAAAAACATTGCATTATTTAGGCCTAGACTGATCCGTGTTTACTGTGCAGCATCCAAGTCCAACACTTGTTTGATATATTGTTGGAAAGGAAAGCATGGAATCCAATATCAGTAATCTATGTATTAAAAGGCCAACCACGAGACCACCTTGTACAACCAGAGATATTTGCTTTTGTTAACTGTCATGTTATCACAGTGCATCTGATTCACGTGTAACATCTTTTTGACTGTCAAATTAAATGAACCAGGCTTTCTTTGTTTAGCCCGCCACGGGTCACAGGTTACCAGTCTATTTCCAGACGAATACGATGCACCTTTGATGAAGACAACTGTACCTGGTCCCAGGTCAAAGGTGAGATGAAAAGAGATAATTTTACCTCGGGGATATTTTTCGCCCGGGGGTAGTCTCATAGAAAGTAATACGGGTATGTGCCACCTAATGCGTAACTATCCCTAAATACAAGTCGATTTATAGGTCGATAGGATCGATGGCATGGGAAACGTCTTTATGCATTAGCAATACCTCCACAGCATCAGAATAAAGGTAACTGACTGGATTATAGTAATTTACATAAATTTGCATGCAATTTACATAGTATCTATTTTAGCATACACAATTAAATATCATATGTAAGGCCAGAACAAATAAAAAAAAAAGCTGTTCAACGAGCAATCTAACCCATCACATTGGGTAGGTAGGTCGTTTTTTCACAATGCTTGACAGGATGTAAAAACAAACCATATATAATGATAGCAAAATATTTCAGGTCGAGTTTAGATAGAACTTATTCAGTCATCTTGATACTATCTCTTGCAATTTGTCTGCATAGCTACAGTTAGGAAATATACACAATTTACGGTTAAACAAATACTGTAGCTCCTCTCACCCTATTTTCTCAAAAGATGTTAAGTCCCGCCAAATGAAACTCAAGCAATGTTTTAGCCACCCCTTCTTGCATCATCATCACTCGTAAATAATTTTAGCCGTTCAACAAACCTTCCCAAACTATTGACGTATAATAATAATAATTAAATAATAAGTATATAGTAATAATAGTTTTTATAATAATAATAATAATAATAATAATAATAATAATAATAATAATAATAATAATAATAATAATAATAATAGCAGTCGGTGTAGGGCCGCCATACTGTGTTGTATATACATATGCTCAATCTTGTATAAATACTAACTCACCAATCACCATATAGGGTATACATACAATGTATAATATATTCTCTAAATCCTGTAAAGTAATACCCAGTGATTAAAATAAGCCTACAACCCATATGGTTGTACTGTTTGTGACTATTTTATTAAAAAATAATCCGGGGAATGAAATAAAAGTAGCGACCACATTAGACGTTTTAAATTTCGCGACCGAGTCATTATCATCGGGTAAATATGTGCCTCGATGGCTATTAGTTCTGGTATTGGGTTGGGTAAATGTTTCAGCGTTGGGTAGCCCAAAATGTTCTATCAATTGGTTATATTAATTTGAGATATTTATATCTGCAAACAGTTGATACATTTAAATATTATAGTAAGTATCTGGATAACACTGCATAATAATTACAATAACAATGTTAGAAGAGCAGCTGCTATACTCAGAATCCCCCTGTTGCACAACTGTAACAAAATCCACCGATATTTTTAACTGTGCCCCTGTGGATGGTATACCCAAGGTATTGACCACTTGATGACAGGAACAAGCCACTGCCATTAATTTTGATATATCAGAAAGCTGCTCCATTTCATCGTCGTAAAGCACAGCCTCTTTTACGGCACCGTGCAAGACCAAGAGGTATACATTTCGGTGCTTCGATTCAGCAGAAATGCATGCTCAGGCTTGCGAGAATGCATATGCTCCATTGACATTGTATATGGTAGTAATAAAAGTAAAAGGCAGCTTACGAAGAATATCGCGTACCGCTTGGTGAAAAATGCACACGTTGTAAATTAAACCACGTGTATTCTGACTTGTGATTGAATAAATGACCTCTGACCTCGAAATAAAAAAAATCAATATTATAATTGTCAGTATATCATGAATCACGGCCCCTTTCACTTCTTCACATCTTCTTTTCTTGTACGAATTGCATCTATCGACTGCATAAGGCATCATATTAAATACCTTTCACGACCAATCTGTTTTGAATTATTCATATGCTATCAACCAATATATCTAGCATATCGTATTACTAGTCATATTTTATTTCTCGAAACGCATCGTAATTCGAAACTACGTGTCTTTTTATTTATGTTGGGTATTTTTACTACATTTGGGCAATTTATCCAGAAATATTGGAACAGATGCTCGGGAGACCTCAAATCTCTTGTTTCGGTTTTACAATCTGGGGATAAACAATTAGTACCCTCCTCCTCCCTCCTCCCTCTCTCTCTCTCCCAGTGTTCAAAGAAGAGGGACAATCATAAATCAGCAAATTTTCATTTTTGACATTGAGTTGTGGCTCAAATTAAACCTCAGGAGCAGTCTTGTAGAAATTCAAATTATCTTTATATACGACGCACGTACGTACGTACGTAAAGACATTACATAATACTGTGTGCGGAGGGTCATCGAACCTTGTTTTCGTTTGTGTGTTTGTTTGGGGTTTTTTTTTTTGGGGGGGGGGGATTTGTTTCGAGAAGAGCTCACAGGGGGCGGGGCCAGTCTATTTCACTAAGTCAACAGACACAAAAACTACCGGCCCAATCCCAGGGCAGTGAAAACTGAAGGTTCCTTTTGGTATATATTTTCTTCACAGTCCGTTTCGAATGAATGAAGGAATGAATTCCCTTCTAACGTTATAGTTTTTATCCGTTAGAAGGCAATTCATTCCAAAGTCATGTAATGTCATATGATTTATGTTACATATGTAGGTTGTATTCTCCGGATTCCCACAGAAGTTGAGTCCAAGAGTTACCAGTATCTTTTTAGTCCCCGCGGACGAAGTCCGGAACGGGGACTTATGGATTGGGTTCCGTCTGTCCGTCCGTGCGTCCGTGCGTCCGTGCGTCCGTCCGTCCGTCCGTCCGCAGCCGTTTCTTGGAGATGCCTGTACCGATTTTTTTCAAACTTGGTACAGGGGCAACATGCTATGGCATACATATGCACGTCAATTTGTTTTATGATACGATCCAATGTGGCCGCCTAGCAGCCATTTTGTTTGTGAATTTTCCCTGTCTAAAGCCATAACTCAGACATGCTCACACAGATCTCATTCAGAGTTGGTATTAGGACAGTGTTCTATGGCATATATGTGCATATTCATTGTTGTCATGATACGATCCAATATGGCCGCCTGGCAGCCATTTTGTTTGTGAATTTTCATGTCCAAAGCCATAACTTAGACATGCTTGAACAGATCTCATTCAAAGTTGGTATTAGGACAGTGTTCTATGACATACATGTGCATATCCATTTTCATTGTGATACGATCCAATATGGCTGCCTGGCAGCCATTTTGTTTGCAAATTTTCCATGTCCAAAGCTATAACTCAGACATGCTTGAACAGATCTCATTCAAAGTTGGTGTTAGGACAGTGTTCTATGACATACATGTGCATGTCCATTTTCATTGTGATACGATCCAATATGGCTGCCTGGCAGCCATTTTGTTTGTGAATTTTCCATGTCCAAAGCCATAACTCAGACATGCTTGAACAGATCTCATTCGAAGTTGGTATTAGGACAGTGTTCTATGACATACATGTGCATATCCATTTTCGTCATGATACGATCCAATATGGCTGCCTGGCAGCCATTTTGTTTGTGAATTTTCCATGTCCAAAGCCATAACTCAGACATGCTTGAACAGATCTCATTCAGAGTTGGTATTAGGACAGTGTTCTATGACATACATTTGCATATCCATTTTCATATTGATATGATCCCCCATACCCGACCAATCCTTTATTGTTGTAGGCATGTTCCATGTCCGACAAGCAGACACAACATATCTAAGTCTGTTTGATTTAGGTTCACAAGTGTTGTTGCGTGATCAGAGTAGTGCTAATTCCTTAAAACCCAATCATAGCGGGGACCAGCGTGCGAAATTAACGCCGGTCCTTCGGCCCAAGACCAACAGATTTCCGTTCGGACCAACAGTTTTTCAGAATTACAACAACGTATCGGTCCTTATGACCGACTGAAATTTGGAGTAAATATTCAAAGATATATCCAATTTCACCTACATGAATCTGATCTTGTTATTGTGTAAACTTTGTTATTAATGTACGACCTTGAATCAAACGGGCAGCTGTTTATCACCAAGTACCTACTCTAGGAGAACAACGTGGCCAAATAAAAGTCCCCATTTTTACGCATTGTTAAATATCATGGCAAATGCAACATGTATGCCTCATACAGATGTATTGTTACAGAATGTCGATAGGTTAAAGTTCTTTGATATTTTAGGACAAAATAATGACTGGTAGTGATAAAAGAGTTTCGAAGTTAACAATAGCATGTCTTCTGTTTCTTTTTTATTGCAGGAACTGTTGAAAAAACTGGACGATGTCACAAAGGTAATTATAAACGTGCATGTACATGTCTGTGTCTTAAAGTGTGCGTATCGATATCTAAGTCTGGATGTGTGTGTATCTGTGTCTGTCTTAGTATAAACTACGACAACTTGCTATCACAACTTGCTATCGTGATTTTCAAAATCGTTATACGAGATTATAGACTCTCTACTCAACTCCTGCCGCTAAAATGACTCGTAGCCCCGTCATAAATTAGGTAATTACATGTTGTAATCTAACTTATGACTGTTAAGATTCATTTTGTTTTGTTCGCGTTGTTCTCGTCGTCGTCGTCGTCGTCGTCGTCGTCGTCGTTGTTGTTGTTGTTGTTGTTGTTGTTGTTGTTGTTGTTGTTGTTGTTGTTTTGGGTGATTTGTTTCATCTTATTAATGTAAAAGTGCTCCCATTTCTCCTCTTAAGCCATGCTCTATCTATAGCTACTGACAGAGATCTCAACTAAGGATTCTACAAGCAGAAGACAATGATTTTATTAGCTTTTAAACCCGCATTAGATGCAACTGGGACATTTTTTGCATCAAGTAACCAAATCTACATGTTTTTTCACTAGAACTGGTCAGTTACTTGTAAAAAGACATTGTATCTGTTAATTAGTGGTCAAAATTATCCATAGGTAGTGTAGTGGTAGTGTAGTGGTAAGTTTGAATTTTGAGCAAAAACTAGGATTTGAATCTGTCACCATGTTAAAACTGTACTAGACAACTCATATATTCACTGAAAATTGTTAAAATATCAATAATTAGACATTGTACATGTTAACCAGTGGTCGATATTATCCACAAGCAATACAGAAATATGTTGACATCGTGACCGCCATTTAGGGTGCGGACCTAAAAATCAATCTGATTTGAATTATCATGTTTACAGCTACAAAAAATACTTTTATCCACAGGTGATGCGATACTAGTTCACGGGGTACCATATTGTACCTAACAAAACATTTTTTTAAACGTTCAAGCTGCTCTGCTTCGAACTTTTTCTTTGTTGCAAGGAAATGATATGACAATCATAAACTAGAAAAATTGAATATAAGATAGAAAACAAACTGTGATGCCTAAATCATTGTCAGGTTTTTTCGCCATAACTTATTGCCTTTGTAAACTGTTTTTAAAAAAAAGGTTTCCACCACATGGTTACATCGCACGTGCATGCTGATAAATTGTCTCTTGGCGCAGTACTGTCACAGATGACATATTTATAATTTCAGTAAATTCAATATTTTAACAACATCGCATGTCCTAGTTTAACTGAAAGGTCAACAGACTGTCTCAAGGATATCGGATTCAGACCACAAGAAGATTCCAAGCGTACTCGAGTACATGAGACGACGGTATGTTGACCTTTCAGTCAAACTAGGACATGCGATGTTGTTAAAATATTGAATTTACTGAAATTATAAATATGTCATCTGTGACAGTACTATGTAAATTTTTCGAAATGAAACGCAGTGTTGGACATGGCCTTATATTCTAGTAAAACTATTGCGGTAATCCGTCATGATATTTCTGATGCGTCATGCATAGCATTCCTTGTCACCATGCCATGTAAAACAGCGCATGGTTGAGTCTGGTAGTTGTTTATCAGCTCAGGCCACTAATCAGGCCACTGAGTTTAAAATAAATTCATTCATGATTTATATACCAACATGTATTCAAATTCAAATCTATGCGTATGGTGCTGTCAATCGTGGGAGATTGAATTGAAATAGACTGTCTATTGTTCACTTTTAAGTAGTATGACCACTAGCACTGACCTAGATCTTGCTGTCATTCCCCATATACACTACTTTGGTTTTAGGTAATTCAGGACGTCGTATGACAGACAATCTGTACATTCTAAAATCCATAGTTAACAAATATCTGTATGAAAGTAAATAAACTTCAAATCAAGATAAAGAAAAAAGTAAAGGTAGAACTAGAAACAATTGCAAACAAAATAAAATATTTGCCTGTCTTATTAACCCGAAAAAAGCCTTTGACAGTGTTTGGCGTGTTGGATTATTTCAGAAATTATTGACCAATGGAGTAAATGGAAAAAAATGGAAAGAATAATCAAAAGCATGTATGAGAATGTAAATTATAAAAACTTAAAATTGTTTAACTACATATTTTTACTCCAATACTTGTGTCAAACAAGGCTGTAATTTAAGCCCTACTTTGTTTAATTTATATCTTAGTGACTTGCCCTCTATTCTTAACCCTAAGAATTGAGACCCACCAACATTGGACAATATACCTGTCAATCAAATGTCGGATGTATGTAGATGATATTGTCATTTTATCAAAGTCAAACGAAGGTCTTCAGAATAGTAATAACAAATCCTGCAACCATACAAAGAAATGGCACCTGACTGTTAATACAGACAAAGGTCACGATATTCAATAAGTCAAATAGACTCCTTAACTAATAGTTTATTTTTCTACGAAGAAAAAGAAATTACAACTGTAAATAGATTTAAGTACTTAGTCCTGTACTAATGGCAGATCTAAAGAAGATATGAATAATCTACAACAGGAAGGACTCAAGGCCTTACTCTCATTGAAATCTAACTTATCTTAATAATCCAGTAACGTTGTCTCTTTTTGACAAATTAATCCGTCCTTTACTAACTTATGACTGTGATGTGTGGGGTAGTGAAAGTAGCATGTCATCTCAAATCGAGCTTGAGTTTCTGCCGTTTTGTCCTAGGCATCCCCAAACATCACCTAAAATCGAAATTTATGGTGAACTCGGCCGTTATCCAATATATGCATATATTAAAAAAACAATTATTTTAATATTATAATCATACAATTGATTCCTCGAAGCCACTACTTAAAGAGTCTGTCATAGTTAACATAAATACAAAAAGTAAATGGTTCAGTACAATATTGAGAATCTTTCAAAGATGTCTGATGAGCAATGTTCAATTTAACACGAATACTAAATTTTCAAAAGAAAGCGTCATAATTCAAATAATAAAACAAACTGAGAAGATACAGATTGTTCAAGACTCACTTTAAACTTGAAGAATAGTTAACAAAATTGAATGACAGTAAACTACGTAATGTATTGTGACATTTCAGATTGGGCATACACAATAGGAAGATACTTAAAAATTCCCCTGGAGGAAAGAACATGTTTAATTTGTAAGTCAAATAATGTTGAAGATGAGGCACATTTCTTATTAACCTGTCCGTTATATCACCATCTCAGACAAACGTTAATTTAAAAAAAATTAAACTGTATGTGCCCACATTGGAAAATTTAGCGAATGATTTAAAAATTCATATCTTTAATGACTAACGATAATATTATTATTAATGTCACACTATATACGTTATAAGTATATGCTCAAACATGAGACATCAACACCTACTATAACTCATTCAACGCATTACTATGTTTCAATTTTATAATAGATTATTGATATTATTATATGTTTATTTATTTATTTTTCTATTTTATTATTATTATTATTACTATTAATTTTTAACTTTTTTATTTTTTTATTTCTAAATGTATACTTTAGATATATTTCATTGTATTTTACTTCTTTTGTGTTTGTTGTAACCTTTAGTAATTCCTCTGGGAATTTTTGTGTTTGAAAAATTTATTACTAGACGCATGCTAGATTATGTATATTGTGAGGAACAGTTCAAAGGTGGAGAAATATAGGATATGTTTTATCTGATAAGTAGTCATCATCTTCTGAGTAGAGAACGTGCAGTTAATGCAAACACAGATGTCACTACAATTGGTAGCCATGGCAATCTGACAAATGTAATAGCAAAACTTGTATTGAGAAGATAATCATAACTCATTTAAGCTGCAACTGGAACGTTTTAAAAATATTCTGTTAAGTACGCAGCTTATAGCTAACTCGTAATAGCTTACACGTGAACATTATCGCGATCATGATTTCATCCTGGTTCTGTACTACTCATGGATAATATCGACCACTGATTAACATGTACAGTGTCTAATTATTGGTATTTTAATAATTTTCAGTGAATGTATATATTCAAATTTGTTGGTTGTCTAATACCCCTATTACAACTAGTGCAAGAAATTTGTAGTCAAAGTAACCCTTATAATTTAATTAAACAAGACTGAATGAATGAATATCAACGGAAGATCATTTGATAATTCATTCTTATGTTCTCATACTTTGACACATGTAAGTATTTACCTTGGCGAACTAGGGGTATATAAGGCCCCTAACATCATGGGGGTAGTATTGTCACATTTGAATGCATACAATGCGCTGATTCCTCCATTCATCATGACAACAATGAGCAGCATACAGCAGGTGATGTTCGTACTGAATTTGGTATGTGTGGACGTGTGAGTGTCTTGAGAATGGTATATACAATTTTAGACAAAACATGATCAAACTGGGGCTTGTTTGTTACTCCTACTGAAAAGTTCAATGATCTGCTGTCAATCATGCTTGTTCAAATACGGGTAGTACGTATACAATCCCCCAACGTTTGTCCACAGGGTGGACATACATACATAAATAGCATCGACAACAGAGTGATTACAAATCAACACCAAAAATTAGTACATGTTTTCCTATATATATCGCGAAATGGTCACCATTTCCCATATAGGAAAACATGTACTAATTCTTCTTGTTGATAATCATTTGTAATTACTCTGTTGTGGATGATTGTCACTATTTATTTAATTTTTGTCTGTCTATTTGTTTGTTTTTGTTATTTTTGTTTGTTTGTTTGTTTGTTTGTTTGTTTGTTTGTTTGTTTGTTTTCGTAAACATAACTAAGTTAACGGTAATCGTGAAGTCAACATGAATTGCAATCTATACCTTTGCATACCTTTGCATGTTAAAATATATGAGGTTTTTTCGGTATTCTAGATACATCAAGCGAAACTGCCATAATATGCAGAAGATTCCATCATAATGTCGGGGGTTTAGCGAACAGTTGGCGGGTATAGGTATATTAGCGAACAGTGGTTGTGTATAGGTATATTTTACGGCGTAGTAGTTCTGTTTTGTGGCCTTTAGACACAAGAGTTAGACCAGTGAGTTAGATCACGTGCATGTCTCTCATGGTCGAATGAAAGCGTACCTTGTTATACATATTTGAGATGCGACAAATGTATGTTATTAATAAACGGTTACTGACTATATGTTATGCATTCGTGTCTGTTTTAGAACGTTGGTCACGTCTTCTATTTCTGTGATTACAACAAGAGTAAAGGCAATTACCTAGTGGATGCTGATGGTAATCGATTGCTGGATGCCTTCACACAGATATCTTCTATTCCCATAGGTAAAGTTGCTAATCAATAGTTTATTTTATGGCATTTGTTATGTATGAGAACAGTAAGTACTCCTGCTAACGCTATAGGAATAATGGCGCAATCAGTTATGCGTCGTTGGGTCAAGGAACTTTTGGAATGATGTCACTCTTCGAATATCCTACTTCTTAGGTGGCCATATATGGTTGGGTATTTATTTTGGCTGTTAAATTTATAAAACAATTTCATCATGACTTCCTACTTGAGAAATCAACGTGAAACAACATTGACTAAGTCTGTGTTTGTAACTCAATACATTGCAAAAAGCTATTAAAAAAAATTCAAGTTTACTACATGACCTTTAGAAATGCCTATGTAAAGAAGTATTGTAACGTATATTTATTCAATTGCTCGGGTTGTAATTTACCGCACTGGTTATCTCATGAGATAGCAATTGATACGGATACGAAGCCTTTATAAGGTTCACACTAATAAGGTAGACAAAAAATGATTACGACAAAAAAACGATTGCGACAAAAAAACGACTACGTGATATCTATTGCATGTATTTTTTAGCCCCAACAGGTGACTCCCAGAGGGGGCTATATTGGATTCCGTCCGTCCGTCCGTGCATGCACTCTCATTTCTCAGACAGACATGCATCAGGCTATTCCAACAAAACTTGGCAAAAATCTGAAACACCACGTCACTTAATCACGCGAGCTTGACCGTTATGGCAAAATGATGGTCATATTTGTGTTGACCTTTGATCTTGACTGCCATCTTCAAGGTCAAATAGCAAATTGCTCTAACTTATAATGTTTTGTATCAGATACCATTCAAGTATCTGCTCTGATAGCTATAGCTGAGGTATAGTGTTAGATTCTAGAGTCTTGACCTTCATCTTCAAGGTCATACAGTAATAACACACATAGCACAATAACTTTGCCACACAACATGGGCGTTTGTCATATTCAAAGAAATGAATATCAATATCATTTTTCCATTTGACTTTTTTCGACCAGGTTACAATCATCCAGCTATTATAGAGGCAATACAGGATCCAGCAAATTTGGTAAGAAAAAAAACATGTTCAAACTTGATGCATTGATATTTTATTCAGGTATTTTTATGTTTCTGTCGGACATCTCAAATTAGATTACGGATTGTTAATATTCAAAATGGCGTGTATGAATAATTAGTGTCATTGAGTTTTTTAAAGTATAATAGCATTATATGATACACTCACGGACATAAAGATTTGCATTTACTATCTCAATAAATGAATTTACAAAACCGCAAACAAGAAAATGACGGATATCTCGCTATATTTTCAAAAGCTATGAATTGCAGCATTAGCATAGTGATACTGTAATTTTTGTGTTTCTTTCCACCCTAGGCATTATTCGCCAATAGGCCAGCATTGGGTTGTTTCCCCAACGATGATTATCCAGAACGAGTACAGAATGCTTTGTTATCAGTAAGTATGCTGAATTCTGCCTAGTATTTATTCATTTCTAAAATCATCCAATTATGATATCTAATAATCTAAGCCTAGTGTAATTTCGACAATATACATAATAACTAATCTAACACATGTCTAGAGTATTCTTTAGGTTTTTAAAGACAAGGTATTCTTAATAATGGTAAGCAATCATCGATTACTACCAGTACGTATGTACTGTTGACCAACATAGAATGGACATGTGACAAACGTCCGCTATATTATAACCTATGGATGCATATGGACACATTTATTTATGCTGGTCTATTCGTCTCGCCCAAAAGTTCGTTGACCGTGAACTAGAATATTATAATTATGTTTTAATTATAGACCAGACAGAGATACGAGGTGTGTTCAATTGATGTTATTAAGTAATGACCGTTATTTGTATGTCCTTTCATTATCTTTCAATGTTCTCAGTTCATCCTTTCTCTTTATTCTAATTTTATCAATTATATCGCATTGCGTCTGTTTAATCTATGTATCAAACGACTGTAATTCATTAACCCTATATCATATACATGACGATACAATAGTATGGTATAAAACATAGTATAGTAGTGTATTACAGTGACATGGAGAAATAAAAATGAATTGCAATAAATATACGGAATAAATAAAACATCTTCCCAGTCCCTTCCAGCTTATAGGTCACTTTTTCCTAAAAAATAAATTAGTAAACCAACAAACAAACAAACAAACAAACAAGCAAACAAACAAACAAACATACATAACATAACATATATAAGCTTACATACGGTGTAACACGAAATGACAAATGTCAAAGCTTACAGTGTTTCCTAAGCGTACGCGTTCGTGTAGTTATTTACTTTCGTATCGTATGTTCCAATTCTGAATGATTTAATTTATTACGCAAAAATGTACACGTGTTTCTGATAACCCGACCGACCCTAGTTTAAGCCGTCGATCCTAAACATGTTTTAAACATTTAAAACAGAAAAGATCAACTATTCTTTAATTTGTCTTTTTGACCTTCATGCACGTCTGTTTTCTTTCCCAAGTGATGTTTGTACGTATTTTATCAAACTATCACACTGAAGGGTATTCTGACCAATATTTCGTTTGGTTTTGGCCGGGTCTTAACAATATTTGTCAAAAAAAATTTAAAAAATGAAATAACATCAAAAAAAGGCCTTGTTATCGGAAACACACGATTTTTCTTGCCTTGTAGTCGGAAATTTATAATTTTGTATTTTCTTCCTCGGTTCAAAAAAAGTTAATATTTCTTCCTTTTAGTGTGAAACCTTTGTACATGTGTTACTTCATAGGTAGCTTAATATAACCTTTCAGTGTCTAAGTATGGTAGTTGTGGGTAGATCGGCAGAACGTAAACGATTCTCCACTCTAACTGTCTTTCTAGGGTACCAAGATCTACGAGCTTGTCTAAGTTAGGAATTAGCTACACAGGTATCTTCACATACACGTACGCTCCTACACTCAGGCAGAGAGAGACACCGTACACCAACAGTTGATTTGTAATCAACATCCAAGAATAGTCTTTATTTCTTCAAGTCCCTAACTTATAAGTTCTAGTTGTCACCTTGAAAATAAGGTGATGTCATCTTTGTAAACATAACTAGTTATAATTAAATGATCTCTCACCTAGATTCATTGTTCTAAAAGACATGGTGAACTTTCCACCAGAATATTTAAGATTGAGATTCAAGATCATGCCATATGTAAATTGTTCACGTGTAAGACAAATGTTGATCACGCCATTGGAAAATTAAGTATTAATTTCAATTCAGTAATCAACAAGTTATCTTGTTTACAAGAACTAGTCGATGCTGTTTAATCAAAACACGTGACATTTGTTATCTAGCGATAAATGTAATAAGTATAGGATTAGTAGATAAATCAACATATTATTTGATCATGCTGTTGTTAGCTCCTGTTTGTGAATAAGTAGTATAGATTGAATTTAACGTTAATTTAGGTAAAATATGCCAACATTCCGAATATGATATTTCTGGATCGTAACACATGTACATCTACAGAACCACAGTAGTCGGATAGCTTTGGCGAATACAACAAGCGTTCGCAACCAAAATTGTTAGAACTGCAAACTTTCGCTCAAAGTATACGTACCATGATAACACGACGACAACAACTGCAAATTAAATAAATACACACTCACTAATGTCGATTAATAATGATTATGAAATGAACTGCAGAATATCCGTATTGTTGTCATCGTAAAGACATTAGCCGTGTGATGTTACTATACGTGACTGACAAAAAAGGAAATTCAAAACTATAAATGCAATGTTTACTTTCTTTTCACGTGTCATAGGTTGCCCCTCCAGGACTGAACAGGGTACAAACTTGGATGTGTGGCGCCTGCTCTGTAGAAAATGCATTCAAATTGAGTTTTATTTGGTATAGGGTAAGAATTATTTTGCTCATTATATAAGTTGACTTTTAAAAAAAGAATAAGTCTAGGAAATGGTTACAGCGAAAAAGTTTGCCCGAAAAAGTGAGTTATGAATATCCTTTCCTGAATTTTTAAATATATAAAATATGCCTTTGCAATGTGCACAGTTGTGGAAACTAAACTTGCTTATCTAGGATCCTGTTTTGCATCAAATGGTTCATGATCTCGATAATGTTGTAATCTGCTTTAAAATGTGAATAATTCACATACAGTGATAATCAGAAGGTTACTACCTGTGTACAGGTGAAGTGGTAGGCAGTCTTTTAATTTGTTCTGCCACTAACCTGTATACCATATTCTTTGTTACAGAATAAAGAGAGAGGTAGTCCGATACCAACTGAAGAGGAATGTATATCTAGTGTTGCAAATCAGGTGATTGTTTATCGATTTGACTGCAATTCAAAACAACATTCCTTCTTTTATTTCACAGGTTTGAATGAAATGCCAAAAAGGATATGTCACAATTGTATTTGAAGTAACAAAGGAATGAATTGTTTCAGAAACTGGACGTGTTTTAAGGCACATTAAGGCCATTTTTAATTTGCTAATGCATGTATTGACTACCGATATAAGCTAAAATAATATTGTAACATGTTGATAAATCGTGTAGACCCAAGTAGTTTTCATTTTTACCAGTAATTTTGCACACTGTAGCAAAAGAAGGAAGACAACTCGAGGTACTGAACCAACACTTTCTCATTTATTTTGAATATTTTTTTACACTTTTTTTGATATTTTGCTGATAAAAATGCAAAACAACAAAAATCTGGGATAAAAATTATTGTTTTGCAGTATTATAACTTTTAAAGAGTAAGTTTTGAAAAAGATAACCAAAACTTAAAGATTATGATGTAAAAGGTATCACATTTGCTAAGAAGATAAAAAAAAACAAATAGACCAGAAGGTGTTCAACACAATTGTCTCTTCTCATCTTCCAGGCACCAGGTTGTCCGCCCTATACCATATTATCCTTCACTGGGGCATTCCATGGAAGGACAATGGGTAAGAACTATTGCCATCAAATTTGTACTTTTATTATATATGTGCCTTAGGAAAGATCTTTACTAATGTTCAAATTATTTTTATCATTAATGAATCATAGTATCGAAAATGAGGCTGCAGTTTACATTATTAATTGTACTTTTACTTACTTCAATAATCGTTATGTCACTGGCAAATACATTAATGTTAATATTGTATCAAATCCCTTTACACACTCAGCTGCTCTGTCGTGTTCACACGCCAAACCAATACATAAAGTCGACTTTCCTGCCTTGGATTGGCCAGTCGCCAGTTTCCCTAGACTCAAATATCCATTAGATAAATATGTTGATGAGAATAGAGCCGAAGAGGCAAGGTGCTTAAATGAGGTATTTTTTTCCTTTTGAGGTGGTCACGATGGAAATAGATTTTAATTTACCAGTCTCATTCATAAGTGCACTTGATTATTCAGAAGTCTTTAATTAATAACACCAAGGCGTATCCAGCCTAGTTCTTAAACTTGTACGTTCGTACATGTTTGTAACAATTAAAGAAGTAATTTTTATGAGTGCCGTGTAGAAGAATTTGTAGCTCTAGTGATGATTTCCTGTCTACATTACACAAATCAATCAGTGTATGGAATCATATTTGTCGACACTAGAGCACACTCTAACATCACCCCAGGTACAATGCCCTGGTAAAGTGTGTTTTTTTAAACGTTCATTCGTTGAATTATTTGAGGGTGTGCCTAGCTCTTTCACACCAGTAGCATTGATGCATTGTATCCTTTCAGGTACGGAGTTTAATAGAAGATTACAATGCGAGGGGTTTGAATGTAGCCGGTATATTAACTGAACCAATTCAGGCTGAGGGTGGCGATAACCATGCTAGTAATGAATTCTTTCAAGCTTTACAGAGAATATGCCAGGAGGTAAACATAAAGCTACACGTATTCTATATATATAAAGTCTAGTACATAGGAACTTTCATCAAAACGTTTGACATGTAGAGTAAATTCGAATTTAATGGTGAATATCTTATATGACCACTTGATCACAGGCACTGCCCCATATGATATATATATATATATATATATATATATATATATATATATATATATATATATATATATATATATACACTCACACATGTGTACACACTCACATATGTATGTATGTATGTATGTATGTATGTATGTATGTACGTACGTACGTACGTACGTATGTATGTGTGTGTGTGTGTGTGTGTGCGTGCGTACGTATATATAGTGAATACCAAACATACAAATAATACAACTTTGTGTAAGCATAAGCTGTTTCATTTCACTGATATACTCCCCCTGAGTAATATTAGTGGATCATAAATGAAATTATATAGTATAGTATTTACATGTAACAGATTCAAATGCCGACCATGGATCATTTTACACCTTTTATTATTTTAAAAACTTAAGGTGATGTGTCCAGGTCAGATAGAACACATGAACCGTGTAGTCAACAACAACTATCCTATCATCTTTAGATGTATTTTATATCAAAATTAACGTAAATAGCACAATGGTTACCATGACTGTATGCATAACATGTTCTATTATTTTGTTTTTACAGTATGGTATGAATTTTATTGTTGATGAAGTACAAACAGGGTGCGGAGCAAGTGGTAAATTTTGGGCACATGAACATTGGAATTTACCGTCGCCACCTGACATTGTTTGCTTCAGCAAGAAAATGTTAACTGGTGGAGTGTTTTATAGCGATAAATTAGGTGTGGGCAGTGTAAGTCGATTTCAATCTGTTTGTTTGTTTGTGTTTGTTTGTGTGTGTGTGTGTGTGTGTGTGTGTGTGTGCGTGCGTGCGTGCGCGCGCGCGCGCGCGTGTGTGTGTGTGTGTGTGTGTGTGTGTGTGTAGTGTAGTTCATGGTAAAAAGAGAATGATTTCAAACGAACATGCATGGCCCTGGAAACAAATTCTATTCTATCTATTCTTAGTTACCCACGTGGTGGTGTCTAAAAAGACCTGTTGTAAATTTGTCAAATATGTCATGCAACGAAAATACATAGGCAATTCATAGATTACGAAACATTTGTTCTGCACTTGTTGGGTGTACACGTGTTGGATGTAGCTGATGTAATGAACTTCCATGTTATTAATCGGAAATCTATAGCAGTAGTAATTTCACAAATTTATCGTGGACAAGAAAAATAATCTATTTGAAATCGTTTACTATTTAGGACTTGGCATCACTGCACTGTTGTCGGTTGAACACCAAGGCATCGTATAATGAAGAACGTTGTAATATGCCATTCTATGGTGTACCATATATATTTTATCGATCTTTTATCTGTATTCCTTATTCCTGTGTCTAGGGTTTTCGTATATTCAACACATGGATGGGTGATCCATCGAAGGTGATCTTGCTGGAAAAAGTGGTTCAAACAATTAAAAGGCAAAATTTACTTGAGAGCACCAAGGAAACGGGAGACTATCTATTAGAGAAACTTGAAGAGTTACAGGTAATGAAGAGTCCATACTTTCAATTAAAACATAGCAATCACAGAATAGATATTCTCAGTACTTAACAGAAATTCATTTATTTCTATTAACTGTCAGTATATTAATACTGTTTTCATTTTGCTGATGTGAAGTTTTTAGTAGCTTAGGTTCTTCATATTGGGCAGTGGATACAAATTATAAAGCGAAATTAACGAAAGATGTGATCTATACCTTAGAACACTGAAGTGGTCTTGAGAAATAATATCTGACTACCATTCTGATAAAATGTGTAGTTTCATCAAGTATATTCCATACCATACAACATGATTAGAGATATTGTTAGAAAAAAATCTAAATGTATTGATATAGCAGAGTTGCACATAACAAACTTTAAACACGTATTTATCATGACTTGGTTTTTCGCATCTGTATTCAACAACACTGCAGTAATGCTAAATAAGATGTTGGAGATATAGATAGCAACGTTTTCAAATTCCGGATTTGTGTCGACTCTCTTTTTTGAATGATATAGTCTTTTATGGTCTGGTCTAGAGAAGGCAAGTTGATACCACTCGAACATGGTATATTGTTATGGTCCGGTTTCTCAGACGTTCTATGTAAGCTATAAGTGAAACAATTTTTCTTTCCGTCCATTTGTATTTTGTAGATTGCATACCCTGATGTTTTCAGTCGAGCTCGAGGCCTAGGAACGTTATGTGCCATTGAAACTAGGGACAATTTAACTATGCAAACATTGGTACAAAATATGCGAGACAGAGGTGAGTATATGTGTATGTACGTGTATGTCAATTTTATTAGGTTGGTAAAGTCTGTCAAGCTCCTTTATTTGTATTGTTTTAGTGTCCTCATTTCTAAAAAAAAACAAAAAAACAAATATTAACATCTCTAGCGTTGTCAATTACTTATCTTAGTACATGTAGATACAAACACTTAATATACACATCTGGAGGAGCATAAAATTGACAATGGGATACATTCACTGAGAATTGAATACAGAGTGGTGAAAATGAATATGAACAAAATTAATGTGAAAGATGGTAGTTTCAAACCTCGACCTGTGACGTCATTGTTAAATGCATTGCAGGTTTCTTAAAGTGCCACGTTTTGCTTAGGTTGAACAAATACACATAGTCCAGTCCGTTTAGCGGAAATTTAGGCCGAAGGCTTGACATAATTGCAACAGAAATAATTTTTAGTGCATCTTGCTCAGAATTTTATGCTGAATAACATATCAAAAGTCTAGAAAAAATTAAAAGATGGAACATGGTGAAAAATGACGTTTCTTAATTAGCATAATTAGTGAAAAAATAATATTCATGAAATATCATTTGTTCAAAAACCAATGCAAGTAACACGGCTATGACTAGGTCTGAAGTTCATGAATTACTTTTGAGTCACTATATGATTGTACAAACATTCCTATTGAATTTAAACAGATTTTGAGTGAACTTTTCAATCATCAAACCACTCCAAAGTAAGCTAAACAGTAGATTACATGTAATGTACAATAAGCATACATTTTTGGAATACCACTGTGAGTAGTATGTCTCTCATTAGGTATTGTAGTACTTGAGTACATTCCTTTCATCATCAAATACCTCCCTTGTTAGATAACTATGCATGTTAAACAATATAGAGAAAACAAAGGTATTAATATTTAATAGAAATAATAGATTATTAAAACATCAATTGGATATCGAGATCGTATATAGCTATAAGTATCTAGGGATATAATTTCAACTCAATGGTAAGATTGATCTAGCAAAAGACAAACTTTATAAAAAGGCAACACAGGCGTTCTACTCTAATAGAAAATTAATCACTTCGTCCACTAATATAATTAACATTCCCATTTGGATCAAAATGTTTGATCATGCTATTAGACCCATACTAACATAGGGGAGCAGAGAAATACACATGATCAAACACCAATAGAGAAACTAAACATCAAACTATCCAAAATGTTACTTCAAGTTAACTTGACTCATGTGCAACACACTTAGCAGTAAGGGGAGACTAGGTAGGTAACCACTGTCAAATTTTGTTAATAACATGATGGTGAAATACTGGCCAAGAGTGTGTACAAAAAAAAGAAAACAGTCTTATTGATGAGGCTATCAAATATAACATAGTTAACAAAACAGCCTGGCTACTGCTCTACAAACCATAGTGAATCTTATAGAAAATTACTGGAGTAATGGAAATGGACATAACATGAATAACATAATAGAGAGGTGAGATAAACAATATATTTCACAATGGGAACAGGATATTAATGCGGATAGGACTTCTATGGGAGGCAATAAATTGCACACCAACTGTAAATTTAAAACTAAATTCAAAATGGAAGAATATTTGTATAATGTTACAAACAATTCCTATAGGAAACTTATTTGTAAATTGAGAATCAGTGATCTTAACCTAACATATTAGACCTAAACTAGCAATATAGGAGAGAATATGTAAACAATGTGATACCAACACAGTTGAAGATGAAATACACTTTATTATGGACTGCCCCTTTTTATACACAAAGTTGAGACAATTTCTTTCTTTCACTATCAAATTTACATGCAGAATTCCAGACCATGGATCGTACTACAAAATTCTATAATGAGTAATTATTCCACTTTTACACTACTTGGAGCTTATATTGCTGAAAGGCTACATCGATCAGGAACACTTTAAACACAAGAGAACCGATTCTTTGAATTTAACCCTTTATTTTTACTTTAAATTATATGTAATGTGTGTACTTGTGTATCCATTTATACAATATTACACTATAAACTATTATTTGTTTTTGCTGGTATTTTTATTGTATGACAATGTTCTCTATTTTAAAGAATAAGTCAATAAATGAATATGAATATGAATATAAATATAAATATAAATATAAATATAAATATAAATATGAATATATTAAACAAGTGTTAATTAGTGTAATTAACATGTTAGATAACCATATGCATGTTAATCAAGTATTATTTAGTGTAATATACAAAAATTATTAGAAGTACACAATGATCTAAGTAATGACTTTTGCAACATTGTTGGTTAGATGCAAAATGACCATTATGCCTGTAGAGTTTTTATTTCAGGCAAGATGCAACTGCTAAGATTTATTGCCTTGATATTTCTGTGGCATAATAACAAAACAGACACTTGAGTTACCAAACAGTCTTTGATGACATTAAAAGGTCCATTGTAGCCTGTGTAATCTGTTATTTCAAGACTCTGCCAAAGACATATTACTTGCATGGGAGATTGATATATCTTGTATATGCTAATTATGCTAATTACTAATTAATTAAGACTCTTTGATACATTCTACATGAAAGGGGTTTGATGATAACAAGCACGCTAAATTTATTTCCCACTGTACTGCAAATCAAATGAAATATAACCTGCATATATTTGTATTAAAATGTTATCAAATTTGAATATGTTGATTGTAATTTTAAGTAATATACATATTAATTATGCTGATGACTAAACACATATATTGCTTAATATGAGTTTGTTAATATAAAGGTAGTTTTCCATTTCAATCCTATACTGGTAAACATGTAACATGCCTTAGTGATTTTGACATGGTGTATATGTATACACAACATGTTATTCAAATGAATTAAACTAATTAGAACTGCTAGCTGAAATTAAGCTATTTAAGTGACAACGTCAAATCATCAAATGATGGTTCTAGTATGCTTGTTCACCCTTATACCTATCCATAGACATGTTACTTGCTAGGTTTGTTTGTAAAGACATCATTTTATTAATATGGTATTCCCGCTAATTATGCTAATTAATAGAAAATCTCAATTTTCACCATGTTCCACCACTTAGATTTTTTCTCGACTTTCGATATGTTGTTCAGCACAAAATTCTGAATAAGATGCACTAAAAATAATTTCTGTTGTAATTATGTCCGGGTCAAACTTTATTTTGACTGGACTAACATCTGACATTCATATCTGTTTAATAACGTTTACATATTTTCTTGCCCTATTTTCAGGCGTGCAGGTAGGAAATTGTGGAACAAAATGCCTAAGGTTTAGACCATCACTTGTATTTCAAAAACATCATGTTGATATAATAATGAAGACATTCCATGAAGTGGTTGAAGATATGAGGAAACAGGAAGGTTTAGCACAAGTCAAAGTCTAACTTAGGTCAAATTTACATTGACTGTGTCATATTGATAATGAAAGCTATCACATATTACCAAAGCAATACATTCTCCAGGTGCCGAACTGTATCCATCGAGGTAAAGCGGAAAAACGACAAACGTAACCATGCATTTTTGCATTTAAATGTCCTCTCTTGCTGTGTTATGTTCTTTAGAGTGACATGCATAGTAACTAATGTATATATATACATATATATATATATATATATATATATATATATATATATATATATATATATATATATATATATATATATATATATATATATATATATATATATATATATATATATGTGTTGATACCAATTGCATTCCCTTGTATTGCCTATCTTGCGAAAGGGGCAAAAGTAGATTACAAACAATAATTTAAGAGGAAAAGGGGTTGGTTGATTAACAAAATTCAACACTGAAAGCAAACGCAGACATGTTTAACATATTTCCCTAATAGTCTTTTTAAATTAATTTATTCTATCTATAAAGACTCTGCTTACAAAACTTGCCTATTTTAAAATTCTGCCATGCCATGCAACGTGTATTCATGATGTATCAGGCACAACTTAAATAGACCACATGCACAATTACTGGTCATTTTTTATTCTAAAAATGTGTAAACTCTACACAAAATTATAATTAATGTAAGAAATTTATCCTCAGTATGATAACAAAAATGTCGCCTACGGAAGATGAGTGTGTCGTATTACTGAAGAAGAGGTGGAAACATTGACACATTTTGATAATGTTAATACTTATTGTTATTAAAATCGATTATCCTTCCCAATGTGTATTATTCCAGAGGTAGATGGAATGCATAACCAAGGAATTTTAGTCTGGAAGAGTTGTGTGTTTGATAATTAGTGCTCGGAATAAGTGTAACTTTTGAAACTACTTCCATACATCTATAAGTACAGGGTCTCAATCCAACTGTATTTGTTTGCAGTTTCTGATGCAAATCATACTATTTGAACGTCTTATTTATTACAAGGTGCTGGTTAACTATTGATATTATCAGACAAAGTGTGTAAATAAAGTATTATCAGTTACATCATCAATCATTTTGTAAATTTCTCTGTTAATATGAGATTTTGTCAGTAATGATAAAAATGGTGCGAATCTTTAAATTATAGTAAGTAACATTTTACATTGGTCTGTCTAATGAACAATGTGGCATTCTCGAAATTATCCAAGAGCAAATCGTCATTGACACTGTGTGACAGAAGTAGTTGGCTACAGTTTTGGAATACTTGGTAGACGCAAAAATAATAAATGCCATTTTTATACCATATCTGGTACCTGGTTAAAGGTTTTGCATGACATGAAACATGATAAATTTCTATGATATGTTGCAATGGGGGAATATACAAAGGGCTTAGTATATTCTTGAGTTAACCATTACAGCTACTTTAACAAGAAAATGATTTGTTTTCTGGTTTTCATTGTGTAAGATGCAATAATGTCAATAAATTCTATACAGCATGAATACATACATGATTTTCATGGATTTATTTGGAGAATGGAATGACTGAATACATGTATTTGTTTGGTGGGTCGCAGTGTTAAATGTGTTAAAAATACATTTACATTTTTAATACATGACATGTAAGTAGAAGGTAATCTTGTAAAACTTTCTGTTGCCTCTAACTAAGCATTTGACCTTAAATGTAGAGGTCAAGGTCATTATTTGTATCTGAAAATTTTAGCATAAGTTGTTGGTACTCTTTCAGTAATCTTTCTGTAGTCTTATAGTGAGCATTTTACCTTGAAAATACAGGACTGATCAAGGTAAATTTGCATGTTCTCACCAGGAAGTTAAACCCAGACAATATTAGTGAAGGATAATTCATAATAATCATGTATACATTTCTGGTGATGTGGGAGATTTTGTGACGAGTTGTTGATAGACGGTCATGTGTCTGTTAGTGTATATGATATAAGTAGCTTTTCATGTAGGACAAAGTACCTAAGCAGACGCCTACTTGTTATGAAAAAACAACCGAAAAACTAGGTGGGCTCTTAATAGAGCCCAGGCTTAGAGCATACCATTTATGTAGGTCATGATGACCCGTCATAGATATATACATACTGCCAGCTTTATTGTATCCAATTTTGCTGTATCAAATATACGTAAACATTCACAAATATGCACCAGAAACACCTTATGAAGTGATAAAACGCTGATTTTGCTACGCTATTGAAACGTTCATCAAATTTTGAAATACCAAATTCCACCTATATAGCATTATATGCACTGCAAATGGGAAATAAGCAAGGAACTGTGGTGTCAGTGGGTTATTTTGCACACGTTCCGCCAAAAGTCTTATAAAAAAGGTTCTTGACTCTGCTGGTACTGTTGATAGTTATGCCAGATATATAGAGCCATGATTAAGATTTACGTTGTTTTGAAGTGTAACACAAGATGAATGGCCTACTTAGCAGGTCAGGATGGTTGTGACTTTGTAGAGTTGCCAAACTTCTAGTCCTGCTTGCATACGGAGGAATTCGGGACTCGATTCTGACAATTGTCCCTCCCGTCAAGTCAGTAATACAGACTCGTGCACCGTCATGGAAGCAGGACTACCAAACTTCAAATGTGTTATTTATGATGAAGTTATCAGTAATGAACACACACAAGCATCACTCGACCTCGTCCTACTAAATTATATATGTACAAGGACGCATGTACCTACTTTGGTAATGTATCAATATGTTGTAGTAGTTTATTGTTCATACTTTGATTAAAGACACGGCAATATTATAGAACACTGACCTTTAACCTTTCGGCTTGATACGAGGGTAACGACTTAAAACAATGGAAACGAATCAAGAGATAAATCTTGTTGTTTTGAATCATTTAATTTATCATCAAACAGCTGTTGATTACATTATTTCAAATATTTAGGCATCAGTCCATGCAGATGGTCCATGGTACACAAAAACAAATGTTTGCAATTATCCAGAGAAGATATTCCAGTGTTTTTAAAACGCAAAAAAAAACATGCCAATGTCTAGTTTTCGTTGATTTCTTCTTTTTTTTCAAACCCACCTTGGCCTACCTGTAGACTTGAAGGACTAAATAACGCGACTTTACTATTTTCGATTTTTGTAAATTCAAAAAATTCAAAAACTTCATTAAAATATCAGTTAGGATAGCGGAAATACAGTAGTAGCTTCAAGTCTACATGTAGGGCTTATTTATTCAAGCTCATCTTAAAGTTTTGAGACTTTAGGAGTGATCAAACAGCTAAAACTGACCTTGGCTTTTGGGTTGTATATAACAGTAAGTGAACATAAGCCAGGGTATTTCTAAACATGCTAAACGTTGTTGGCAAACAGCTGATGATTACAACAAAGAATGTGGGCCGATACTCGAGGTCATGCAGGTTCATCGGCCAGCAGTGAATTACTAATTTGCATATGACGTATTGTCTGTCTGTCTGTATAGTTACGGTGTAGACCTGGGTAAGGAAATTGTAAAGTTGTTTACCAGCAATGGTCTAGTTAGCCGACCTTGAACTAACTGTAACATACATAATTTGTAGTGCATCATACTAAGAATGACGTCATCACAATAATATATCAAACGTCTAGAAAAATGATTTTAATAATAGCAGAATCATTAAATACCACATCTATACCCATATAACAACTTATTATTACATTGAGAAAATCGGTTTAGTATATTTTACCCCCGGATTTTACCATGATTGCTAAAGTTGACTCCAGTTACAACTAGTAGTAGTACAGTTTTAAACATTGTAACAGATTCAAAACCAAGCTTTCACTCAAGATTTAAATTTGTCACTACTTACAAATAATAGTTTTTTAGTCAATCTATCTTTGGTCTTTTAGTTGATGTCCCAGTTGCAGCATAGCTATTCGATATGTATGATTGCAACTAGTGTAGGTTTAGGATCAACACACTTCGAGGTCACGTCAATCTTTTGCTTTTGTTCATCAAATCCGTCCATCCCCTTTGGCAGCTAAACGCAGTCCATAACCTGGTGTCCTTGTCATTCTGGTTTGTTCTGGTTCTAAACGCAATACATCATAACCTAATCATGGTTTATACGAACTTTCACCTCGTTTCAAACATTAAAACATTCCCCATCAATAATGTGGGTGTAATAAAACGTTACCTACGAATCTACCCAGATGGCGCTGTGCGACAAATGAAAATCTATCGACAATCTGGAAAGAAAACTATACCGGTTTCATCGAATATTGTTGTGTACTAGAGGTCTGGTCTAAGAGTGCAAATGTGAACAATACTAGCCTACCTGGACGTAGACCTTGTGTGGACTGATACCTGCATCTGTATGAATATATTTAAAACGATAATTAGACTAACGTAATTTCGATTTGCGAATGTATTTTTATGAACATCTAGCTAGGGAATGATTTAATCCTAGCATGTGTTTTAAAGTAGACCTGTAAATATTTGACGTTGGTAAATTAGGACAACTACTGACATCAGAATTTTGACGATGGATGTTAGGGAGCGATGTTACTTGAAATGAAACAATGATAGAACTCCTCGAATCAAGATAAATGTACTTAACCTAGGTATGTGATGTTGACAGTACTAGTTACCCATATTTAAAGGTAATCCTTAAACAATAGGTAAGTTACCAAAAGGTTAAACCCCCTCATCTCAATTGAAGAATACATATTAAATGTATATATTTTTATAAATTAGTAGTTGAGTTTTGAAAACCAGCTACATTAAACAAGGGTTTGGTTTGGTTTTTTTAAAACCCAGACGAATGTATAACATATAAGCATAGCTAGTTCATCTAGTATTGATATGAATAAAGTGTATATGTTCATGACTAGTGGGGCACTAACAGCGTCATATCAACAACGATTTAGTTCGTACGTGTTGCAACGTTGGTATCCTTTCCTGGAGGTGTTACTTGAGCTCTATATCCGACCATGTACAAATTCATCATTTTGACATGCTGACATACAGGGATATCAAATGAAGTTATATCTTGCAAATTACACATTATCCATAATTTCCTGAGACTGATCAATTTTGTGAAAATGTTATCGACAGCAGAAAAAAATTGCGTAGAATGTGATGAGAAGTTGACGAAGAATTCCCGACACGTTTAGAAAACTGACACACCCCCCCCCCCCTCTCCACTAACAAAGATAATGACCATAGGATGTTGACTTTTCGGAATACATGGAACCGTAGACCAGAGCAAATTGTTACATCCACTATCCCAACCTGTCATAAACCAATACAATTGTATGACATGAAATGTTGTAAAATGTACATACTAACTTTATAGTGGCTCTGAGAATATACGTTATTCTTAACCTTTCAATGTGTTCCCTCATCTCAAATAAGGATATTGTCACCCTAGTTCTGAGATGGCTAACAATTTATGCTGTGGCATTCCCTTGTGTTGCCATCCTTGGTGTGTTCCAGAAAATCGTGGTTTACACCTTTACTTTAAACACCCCCACCTGATCAGGCTTGTCTTGTCACGTTTGTTTTTTTGTAAATATAGTTTACCCTGGAATTATTGAATTATTCTTACTATTATGGGCTAATAGCTTGACTAACTACTGTTCTCGGTCACCTCTTGCAAACGTACTTCGTTCTAGGGTAGCCCTGCTTCCATGGCTTGGTGGGTCTGTGACTCAATTTTGACTGTTGTCACTTGGCCCCCTTGTTTTCATTTTCAACATGTCTTTGATGTAATTTTCAGATTGGGAAATTTTATGCAATTTGGCCACAAAAGTGCAATCAGAACAATTCGTTTCAGTTGAAACATGAAAAAATAGGTGATAGAAAAAAAGAAACACACGTGAACAATATTTGGAAGCAACATTAATGCATATATTATCTACAATATTGCATGAAAATTACATTCTTACAGTAAACTTGTAAAAAGTATAATAAAATAAACAAACATAAGTTTTTCATACATTTATCTGTTTTTTGAACTCAATCCCTAATACAACAATGAACTATCTGTAAACTAACCCAGACCACAAACTAAAATCATTATCAGCTATCAATATGAGAACTGACGCTGACAGTTGGTAGTGGTGTCGAATGATTCAGTCTATAGCTAGACACACACTGTTTTATGACTATAGACTTCCATAATAAGCAGGGTATATGTTTAAGGACTTCCAGTGTTTACACTATCTTGATTACAGGGTGATTATATCTGCATAAGGGAAGTACTACTATCACCCACTTGTGTAATCTACCTAATCTTAGTTTGTCCATAGTAAGTTTTCCGTTGTCATAACAACAGCTGTCATTCAAACAACTAAACAGTAATGAAAATTGAAAATCCCAAAATCTGAAGCAAAATTATAGGCTTTGCTTGAACATACTCAAATATTTTCTCAAGTATCATAATAATGATTCATGTTCATCTAAAGGTCTCTGTATGTCATCACATTATCATAAGTTGTATATCTTAAATACCAAAATTTATATTTCAGATTACTGAGGACAATCTCCTATCAGAGACCAAATAATTGAATACAGAGATTATTTCTTTACCCTGATGAGCCTAGTGACTTGATGTTTACCACACCAATCACATTATTTCATTTCCTGAATCAAACTATTAAAAATCTCTTTAAAACTCCAGCTATTTATACTGGTAAGGTGTAAAAAATATTGTGTGGTTCCGATTACATTCAATTTTAGAATAGGTGGGGTAGGTAGATTTTTTATTTCATTTTTTAATTTTTTTTTTCATACGTGAGTGTCTAGTTCAGGTAGTTGTGTTTTTCCATTGTTTTCCATATGGTCTATGTGTTATTGGTTTCTTCCCATCGGATGTACAGCCATTACAGATTGGAAGAATAGTTTTACATTGTCTTTTTCAGTTGATGTCAGTTTCGTCATCCACTATTTCTTGCAAGACTCCACATTTTCATGATTTTCTTCTTCTTTTTTCTCGAATATGTAAAAAAAAAAGTGTAGGGTCGGCGTGAAAAACTAGGTGGTGTCAGGTAACCGGAACCAAACAACTTTTTTTATTTGGCCTAACCTCCCATTTTATACACAAACTTAAAAAATTTTAATATAAGGAAAATAAAGACTTCATATGAAAACATTGTAATATCAAACTATTAACCATAAATATGTATTATATCTTTCCTATTGAAATATTAAAAATAAAAATTTTGACTTTTACAAAGCCTGTTTATTGCACACTACAAGGTGATAGTGAATATTTAGATGATAAATTGTGATATGAATATTTACTGTGAAGTAATTTAACAAATGAAATTTGATGAAATTTTACTATAAATGCCAATGATTGGTAAACGTTAAAGAACAAAGGTCAAATCCTTTCAAACAATAACATTATGTGTGATTCACAATTTTTGCTTTATAGGTCGGTATAAGCAGATCAAGGTATTGGCAAGTATGTTTATATTTTTTGTCTTCTTTTCCTGCACAATGAAGGATGTGTATTGGTGTACAACTACTTTAAGATCCACGTTTATCAAGCAATGCAGTAGAAATACATACTGATATGCAAATATTTGAACACAGTTTAATCACATGTGACACAATTTTTTGGTGAATAAACAAGTCAAGGTTTCTGAAATAATATCAATTCTTGATATACCAGGGTATATTTGATTAAATGTCAGCAAGAAATTGGCAGAAACTATAAGAAATTGGCATAAAATGTATAAGAAATTCACAGAAACTATAAGAAATTGGCAGAAACTAGCGAATTTGGCAGAAACTCAACAAGAAATTGACACTAAGAAACTATGATAAATTGACTTTACAAATAATCTCTGAAAATACAGTAACAAATTGACTGAAAATCTCCAAGAAATTGACAGAAACTCTGCATATTAACAGAAACTCTGTGAATAATTGAGTGACTGCAAGCTTGTACAATACATGTAAATGAATAAACCTTTGCATGTGTTATAACAAGTAGTCATTAAACTGCTACGTGCGTGACTTACATCTCTATACATTATTGCTTTTTTCCCCTATTATTACACAAAATGTCAATCTATACATGTAATACATATTTGATATATTTTCCAACTGGAGAATACCATTCCAGTCATTTCATGACATCACATCACATATATTTTGTGCAATTGCCAAGAAACACCAAATTGAAACTCTATTTATCTATCAGATTCTATGGGAAACATTGCCAGTTTTAACCTCTTTCCCCCTTTCTGTTACCATGGTTTCGAAACCTTACCAAACACAATGCTGATGGCATACTATTCTGACTAAATCTAGATTATGGATATCACTATTTCACAAGAAGATACACTGAATCACCCTTTCTGATATTTATGGTTTTGATAGCAGTGAGCATCATTTAAAATTAATCATATACTTAATAGGATCATTTTTTGTAATAACCTATTTTCTGATATTCATCTGTTACTTCTTCATTTCTTGGAGAACTTCATTGAATGTTTTCATAATGATGTCTACATGATGCTTCTGGAAAACTAATGTTGGTCTAAATCTTATAGTTTGTATGCCGCAGGTTCCCAATTGAACACCTGGAAAAAAAGAAAAGAAAATGTTATTATGTCTTTAAAAAAAGGAAACACTCACTTGTCAATTACCAGATACTGAAAAGGAGATGAGAAGACTTTATACAATTCGTTTTTGATAAATACCAACAGATATGGCAAAATGGAGGTAAAAATGATATGAAATGTCTTATTATCATATATCAAATTAGCATAATTATCATGTCATACATATATATTATATATATGACATGATAACTATGCTAGTTATACACACTTTGAATTTGATCAAAATTGCATGTACATGAATTTGATCAAAATTGCATGTACACTTGTCATTGAAAAAGACATTTTTATTTTCTTTCTTTCCTAATTCTTCACACAAAAAACATGTCATTGAAAAAATATATATCATCCACATCCAAGTGTGAAATATCATCTGAGATAGAAAACTGAAATGCTGCAATCTTCTTTATCAAACTATTTAAACTGTTATACCTATCACCAGTTTATATTGTCTATAATCTACAACCTTGGTTCTTACCTTTGTCTCTCATATGAAACTTTACCTATCACCAGTTTATACTAATTGTCTATAATCTACAACCTTGGTTCTTACCTTTGTCTCTCATATGAAACTTTACCTATCACCAGTTTATACTAATTGTCTATAAATTACAACCTTGGTTCTTACCTTTGTCTCTCATATGAAACTTTACCTATAACCAGTTTATACTAATTGTCTATAAATTACAAGCTCGGTTCTTACCTTTGTCTCTCATATGAAACTTTACCTATCACCAGTTTATACTAATTGTCTATAAATTACAACCTTGGTTCTTACCTTTGTCTCTCATATGAAACTTTACCTATAACCAGTTTATACTAATTGTCTATAAATTACAAGCTCGGTTCTTACCTTTGTCTCTCATATGAAACTTTACCTATCACCAGTTTATACTAATTGTCTATAAATTACAAGCTCGGTTCTTACCTTTGTCTCTCATATGAAACTTTACCTATAACCAGTTTATACTAATTGTCTATAAATTACAAGCTCGGTTCTTACCTTTGTCTCTCATATGAAACTTTACCTATAACCAGTTTATACTAATTGTCTATAAATTACAAGCTCGGTTCTTACCTTTGTCTCTCATATGAAACTTTACCTATCACCAGTTTATACTAATTGTCTATAAATTACAACCTTGGTTCTTACCTTTGTCTCTCATATGAAACTTTACCTATAACCAGTTTATACTAATTGTCTATAAATTACAAGCTCGGTTCTTACCTTTGTCTCTCATATGAAACTTTACCTATCACCAGTTTATACTAATTGTCTATAATCTACAACCTTGGTTCTTACCTTTGTCTCTCATATGAAACTTTACCTATCACCAGTTTATACTAATTGTCTATAAATTACAAGCTCGGTTCTTACCTTTGTCTCTCATATGAAACTTTACCTATCACCAGTTTATACTAATTGTCTATAAATTACAACCTTGGTTCTTACCTTTGTCTCTCATATGAAACTTTACCTATCACCAGTTTATACTGTCTATAATCTACAAGCTTGGTTCTTACCTTTGTCTCTCATCTGTTGCAAGATTGTCTGCACGGTTTGTGGATCTTTGGCATCAACAGCACACATAGTACCAACCCCACGGGCATTAGTCAACAAATCAGGATAATTACTCTGAAATATGAAATACGTTGATTGAGAAAACTAAAGATAATGTTCAAATACTTGAAAATAATAACTTATGTGAATAAATCATATCACGATTTGCGTAAGAGTTTTCAAGTAACATACCTAATTTGACGTTAAAAAAATTCAAAAGATTATATGGAAATACTAATGAATATCTTTATCCTTGTTTTCAATTTTTGAGTTAAATCAATTGACAAAAAATCATAATTTAACTTCTTACTGTAGAGTATATTTGTCAATGGTTGAAATTCAAATACACCAACAGTTTTATAATCAAAATGTGAAATGATTATTTACAGTTTTTTGGCGCACCAATATGATACTCAGGCAATTTATGCCATCAAGCCAATATCAATGTTTAAGGGACAAAACAGGAAACAAAGACTACCATGTCACATTGGCCTTAAACTCTACTGTTTAACACTGATGTCAATAAAAGCTTCATTTTGTCTGAGACCCAAAATGAGAAGGATAGGTGACAGACTAGTCTATATCTCAAATACTGATTACCTGTAACTGTACAAGTCTTTCCCGCAAGTAGTTCCCTGTTTCCTCACTGTTCTGTAGTAAATTTTGTTTTTGTATCGTTTCCACTACTTTCTCTAGCATCACCACCTTTCCTGGATCACCCATCCATGTATTGAATATCCGATAACCCTAGAAGAAAAGTGATAATAAAACTTAGTGATAATAAAACTTAAAGAAATTCAAAAAAAAATTAACTAAAAAAATGAAGCATTTCTTGATCATGTGACACAAAATGATAAGTTTTAATTATTTATTTTTTAAAATAGGACAAATGAAGTCAGTTTATTGATAAATCTGAAAGATGCACTTGCTTTAACGGGAACATTTTTTTAAATTTCTTATAAAACACATAATGGTTTACTCGTAATATTGTACACCCTCAGCAGTACTGAATCACCTTTGGATAAATGTATTTGTTCAACTGTGCACATAATATGGTAAATGAAACCCAAAAAAGTTGATTTTTTAATCCAACCAAAAATCAGCACAACCAATATAATCACAATTCCCGCTTGTTACACTACTTCTAATCAATATGTATAATGTATAGTTATTGTTTTTTTAACAATTTCCGTGAATATATTGTTAGTTGTCATATTGAAAAAATAATATGCCAGTTGTAGCTAGTGTAGGTCTAAAATATGCACACTATTGGTACTTTAAGAGAGAGTCTAGTTTGATATCAAGTTATTATGTTATGCAAATCATGGTTACATCTCTCCATTGAAAATCAATCTCATACAAAATCTGAAAGCGGAAACATCTCAAATTGATTTTAATTTTTGTGTGTGCAGTGTATTGATTTGTCATTTTTCACATTCTGTTGAATAGTAATTCTTCTCTTACAAATGTAAAGGTCTTCTTAATGAGAGTTTTGAGATAATTCCTGCACAAGAATTGATAGAAATACATATTTGGAGATGACAGACAAAGAAGAAAGTAATCTATTTCAATCTATGTTGTCACCACAACTTGTTTTCTCTAAATTTTTCATTTTATTGTTCAAAAGAAAAAATGGCGACATCTAGCTCAGAACCAATTGATATATTCCTTTTCATATATTCCCAAAACAATAGGTTTCTCTATCATTTTCATTTCATTTTACACTTTAAACAGATATTAACATTTCCTTACTTCATCTACAGCCAGTTCATCAGTGTAGTATATTCCACCAGTTAACATTTTCTTGCTGAAGCTCACAACATCTGGGGGTTTAGGTAGATTCCAGTGTTCATGTGCCCAGAATTTACCAGTCACACCACACCCTGTCTGCACTTCATCAACAATAAATGCCATACCATACTGTAGAGAAAGAAAAATTTCCATATGAAATTAAATACAGTCATGTTCATATCTAGAGACAGCTAAGCATGACACCTGTCATGTAGAATTTAATTAAATGTACCTTTACATAATTTGCAAAATGACTCTACAAAAATTATACTTAATAAATAATTCTGATATATCTTGGCAAATGGTATTGTCAATTCGGTAACATTTATACAAAGACACAGTATATGATGTGTGTAAGTGAAGTTAATTATATCTATGTAATTTACAACTCTCTACTAATTTTTAATATCATTTAATCAGACTGATATTATCGAGGCCTTATTAAAATTTACACAAAAGTCTGAAATGAAGAACATAAGTAATGAGAATATTTGCTCCAATTTGTTTAAACGTTAATTCAAAAAGGAACTAATGTTGCATCTAAGTTTTGACTAAAAGTGGAAGAGCTATATAAAATGTACTGCTATTGTTAATAGGATATTATTTTTTGAAATGAACCAAGAACATTATTTCATTCTAAAAACTAGAATGTTCTACCTTCTGGAACAAAATATATTTTATACTCCAAAACACATGATACATTTGAGTGAAGTGCCGCTTTTTAGACTGCAGTACAATTGTGTGTCCAACTCATGAAAAAAAGGCAAGAGTGTGAGGGAGGGGAGACAACATAGAGACAAGCTGCTCATTAAACTATTGAAGTGAATTGAAGAAATAGTTGAAGACCTACAAATCAGTTAACCCAAACAGAAACCATTTTAAAAGGTGAAGCAATTCAAATCTAAGTCTTTTCTAATTGCAATATCTACCTTAACCTAACCTTTACCTAACTCTTGACAAATCTTTTGCAACATGACGAATTAAAAAATACCGCCAATGGCGTTGTAGCACAACTGTAGTTTTTAAAAATGTTTATTCATATGCTAGTCCATGCTAACAATAGGTGTTTATTTGCTGAATAACTATCCAGTTGCCTATCCAACCATGTTGCTATCTTTACGATAAATGCTATCATTTGGCTGTTGCTATGGGCGTGGTCATGTTGTTAGATATATTTGCATACATTTGTGTATGGTTTTGTTCACTTTTGTATGAATTCCTGATATTGTCTTTGCAATATACGTGATCATTTGGCTGTTGCTATGGGCGTGGTCTTGTTGCTAGGAAAATTTACATACATTTTTTGAATGTTTATTCAATTGTCTATTAAACCCTGTTGTTATCTTTGTGAAATACACCACCGTTTGGCTGTTGCTATGGGCGTGGTCATGGTTACTAGGGTATTTGCATACATTTTTTGAATGTTTATTCATCTGTCTTTCTATTCCTGTTGTTATCTTTGCAATATACGTGATTATTTGGCTGTTGTTATGGGCGTGGTCTTGTTGCTATGCAAATTTACATACATTTTTTGGATGTTTATTCAATTATCTATTAAACCCTGTTGTTATCTTTGTGAAATACACCACCGTTTGGCTGTTGCTATGGGCGTGGTCATGGTTGCTAGGATATTTGCATACATTTTTTGAATGTTTACTCACTTGCTTACCAGATGATGTTGTTATTTGACCAAAATATACTGCCATTTGGTTGTTGCTAAAGGGCGTGGTCATGGTCGCTAGGGCCAATTTTGTCAAAATGTTTTTAAGAAAATCTGCAGAATAACAGTTTCAGAAACATCTCACCAAGTTTCAGACTAATTGACCAAGTACTTTTTGAGATATAAGTTTTTGACCAAAAATGAACATTTTTACACCTAATTTGCATATCACTCATGGAATCATGGTATGCTTAATATTTCTTCGTCCATACATCCCTAGATACATTCCCATTAAATTTCAGCCCAATCTGCTCAGTAGTTTTAGAATTATAGATTTTTAACCAAAAAGACACATTTTTAGCCCTAATTTGCATATCACTGATGGAATCATCCCGTCATGAACAAATCTTACTTTACACCCCCTTAAGAATGTTCCCACCAAATTTCGCACCAATCTGCCCAGTAGTTTCTGAGTTTAAGTTTTTTGACCAAAAATCACATTTTTTGACCCAAATCACACACCTGTGATGCGATCATTTTGATTTGAACAATTTCCCAACTAGACACCCAAAGTAATGGACCCACCAAATATCGTGGCAATCGGTTCAGCGGTTTTTGACTTTAAGTTGTTTACACACACACACACACACATCCACACACACACACACACACACACAGACAGACAGACATACGCCGGGCGATCCCTATAGCACTACTGAACAAGTTCAGTTGTGCTAAAAAAAAAATAGTGAAAATCTAAAACTTGCATACCCCTTGGCATGTACGTTTCTTTAAAATTGTATTGAAGACTTTAAAAATATGAGAGAATAGTTGGCTTACCTCTTGACAAATCTTTTGCAGTGAATGGAAGAATTCATTAGATGCATGGTTATCCCCACCTTCTGCCTGGATTGGTTCAATTATGACACCTGCCACGTTGTTGCCTCTGGAATTATACTGCTCAACTAACTGTCGTACCTGAATGAGCAAATTAAAAACAGCAAAGACAGAGTGTTATATTGTATTAAATTCCTACCAGATGATTGCAAAATGGTAATAAATTTAATTTGTCTGAAATCATACATTTTGTAAACAGTTGAATTTTCTTGAAATATATGAATTTATCAAACATACAAATTGATGTTATGAGCCCTGGGGGAAAATTAGTTTATCTTATATCCAAGATATTATTACAGAATTTCAGCCATTTTGTTATTCCTCCCATCTTGTAAAAGTTATGAAGGAAGTGCAAGATGACGAGTCTTAATGTACTGTTTGCAATTATCATTTTCATTCTTTAATTCATTCATAATTATACAAGTACCGGTAGGCAGAGAAGTAGTTATCAAGACATCACAGATATTCTTTGTAGTAAATTTCATAAAATAAAACATATCTCTTACCCCTAAACAGACATTGTTTATGCACAGAGTTTTAATCATAAACCTTTACCTTATCTAAGCATCTCTGTTCCTCAGCTCTGTTCTCTTCAACATATTTATCAAGGGGATATTTTAGTGTTGGAAAAGTGGCAATTGGCCAATCAAATGAAGGAAGATCCAATTTATGAATTGCTTTGGAATGTGTACATGACAGAGCACCTGTAGAAAGGACAGACTTGTCAAGAATTGTAAAGAAAACTTTCTCATATCAAAATGTGGCACTTTTCTAAAGAAAATACATAATTATACAAAATATACTTAATAATTCAAGCTCCATTGAGAACTACTATCAAGTAATCCGTCCATTGTACTTTTTTATTCTCTTTTAAATGGGAATGCCACTCCAGGATATATAGAATTATGTATATTCATAAACTATGGGTTTCGGAGAGTCAATTCATGATTTCATATCAGTTACATAAATGGGTATTCTTCTAAAGGTAATAAGTACTTAGGAGTCATGAATATTCAGTGTGCATCTAATAAATATGTATGTCTGATATTAAAGTCCCATAATGCAACAGTGTCTCAGTGTGAGAACAATAGAGGTGAAATACAGTTTCAATTTGGTGTTTCTTTGCAATTGTGCAAAATGTATGTGATTTGAAATCATGAAATTATTCTCCAGAACTCAAAGTTTATTAAAATACCTCTATTTCTTAGAGTGGCATGCCCCTTTAAACTATTGTCACTTCATTGATATTTGGTAGTATTATAACAATCAAATTGCCTGTTGCTTATTATAAAAGGAATTGAAATGACTGTTTTCAAACATCATACCGTAAGTGCGGCCATGAAATCCCCTGTCAAATGATAGTATTGTATATGGAGGACTGCCTGGGCTCTGCAATGGAAAACATAGTCATGGTAAATGATAGATTAAAAAATTATCTGTTTGAGTGCTGACAATACCATGAGAAAAAATTAATCTTCGTCTAAGTTATTCATTTGTAGCAAAAGTTAACAATTGATAAGACGACATCTTGTGTATTCACTGTTGAATACTTTATTTTAGTGTGTTGTTTTCTGAAATGTATAAAATGCATGGAACTGGGGATGTAGCTGTTTTTAAAAGTAGCAGATACAATTAGGGAAAGAATGCAGTAAAATCTATGAGGGAGACTCATGAATATGCTAAACAGTGGATAATGTTGAACCTGAAAAGGTAGCAGGCAAAACATTGTAGAGTTAGGCAGTTGTTCTTGCTGGCTACCAGCCCATTTCTACATCCATGGAAACTCTTCACTGATTCAAATTTATTCAGTATTGTGCATAATTAAGTGAATGTACACTGAGAAAATTCATGACACTGTTCATCATTTGATTTATTCAATATTGTATATACTAAAGAGGGTGTATACTGTGAGATATTTGTTGATGGCATTTCTGTACTGTACTTCACTGTAAGTGCTATGAGCTATAATGCTGATGTTGTTGTACAAGATGAATTTTAAATACCTGATTAGCTAAACATGATTGTGTCTCTTCCTGGGTTGGTACTGCACCACCACGTTGCTTTTTCTGAAATACAACAAACGATACATTACTACAAGTTAAAACTAAATATTCAGATATTAGACCATAAACAAATTGGAAAAAATGACATTTTTCAGCTCTTTCAAAGAATGGCAGATCATTGTGTTTTGAAACTTTATGGAAATTTCCATGACTTAAGTCACTACTGTTCATGTGATAATATCTCCTGAATGATCATTTTTCATGTGAATATATAAATCATTTTTTTTAAAATGATTTATTAGGTATTTAAGATAAGCATTTCAATGGAAATGCAACAAATGTGACAAAACCCTTGTGTAGTCTAATACCTTAATGTAAATATTGTAAAAGTTTTCACAGCAATCTTATAAAATCTCATTTTCAAATCTTGTCACTCGTACATGGTTAGTTTTGGTGATTTATTACACTGCTAAATACCTTTGTTTACTTCATGGTTATTTTGATGTAGATGTTAACAGATGGCATATACTTACCCTGTACCAAATAAAGGCATGTTTAGTAGCATTTTCCACAGAACATGCACCACATGCCAGGGTTTGTACTCTTCTCATACCAGGTGGTGCAATCTGCAGAGTGGACGAATAAAGGAATGTTACAGGAATATCAAAAGAATAACAAGTATTAAGCAAGATGCATAGATAACCCCAATCACACTCTAGCTCTTATCTCAAAGAAAGGAGACCTTGTAGTCTAGAGGTTATCCATGGCTTTGGATATGTCTCCATGTCTAGAGGAATCAGAAGTCATGAACCAAAAGTTGATCATGCAATTGAGAAAGCCCCCAATTCTTAGAATGACATAAACAGTGGACAAGTGTTCTGATATGATAAATGTACCATATGTGGACATAATGTAAATGCCCTAATAAACACTAACTTATCATTGGGCAGAATTCTTTGATTAATTAACACACGCATGATGTTAATTGCTGTGTGGGTGGCTTTGTTCAAATATGAAATTTTATCTCAGCTCCTAATTCCTCTAGACATGGAGAAGGATTCAAAGTCATGGATAGCCTCTAGACTACTTTTCCTGTAGCTCAGAGGAATGATGAGATTAGATTATATTGATGCTTTCTTTACTTTTTCAAATTTACAATTTACAAATTCATCCCAGAATATTGTGTCTATGGGAGTTACAACATTGCTGAATATAAAATACTTCAGATGCATGTGACAAACTTTCTCCTTGATCTTCTTGTTTTGGACAGAGTACAATCACATACAGTATTACAGTAATGCTGGAAACCATGTTGGTCAACAGAGGATTTTCATAATTGATTTGTTTAAAGATAGGTATACTTACAGATAGTAATGCCTTGTCCATCCTTTCTGGAAAGTCATAACTCGGAAAACAACCCAAAGCTGGTCGGTTTACAAATGTGCTCTGGTTGGGAAAAGACAAATAGTTTAATTGATAGTCTACAACACATATTAGTCACTTTTACAATTATTTTATAAAATCTCTTTTCTTGATTCCATATACAAATCGTTTGTGTTAAAGTAATACATAGTTAATGATAAAAATAAAATGTAATCCTCCAGAGCGCTGCTAAAAATTACTACCTTTGACACGGATCAATAGCGACACAACGACCCTTTATATATTAACATATAGGGTTAAAGTATTCACATTGCAACCTCTATCCTAACAGGTGCCACAATTATACAGCTGGGTTGACTGGGCACCATTGTGGTTCAAATCTTGCCCAAGGACTTTAGCCATTTAGAAACAAACAGCAATGGCAAGACAAGAACCTTCAACCTGCAGATTCCAAGCTGACCACTCTAACCATTCAACCATCACAATCCACATGTATTCTACAGAACCTACCTAATTCTCAAAACTTACCAAATTTGTCGGATCTTGTACAGCTTCAATAAGAGCTGGGTGATTATAACCTGGTAGTGAAGAGAAAAAAATATTCCTCTAAAATATTTAGAATGCTATAAGGCAGACTGATACTCAGAAGAAAGTTTGTGATTTGTAGCAAAGGTAATAAACTATACGTTTCCACCCTTGGATCTGTCTCAGTTCTATTTAGGACCAAAGCTCTACATTGAATTAAGTAGTTTGTGGTTTAAGCTATACCCTTTCACTGCATACTAATACTACAATGCTGAAATATAGTCTTATTTTTGTTCAAATAGACCAGACTACTTTCAGCAAAATTTACAAAACTCTGACAATACTTGCTCTTAAGATTATCAAGGATATGTACTACAATAGCACGTTTGTATTTAGTATAATAAAAGTGTTACGTTCCACAGTACTGTTCTGTTTGGTGGATATGTCATCGCAAATGATTAGGAGACAATGAAGAGGTCTATTATTGAATCCTTACTGGAAAATCATCATTTTGCTTGAGCAATGTACTAAAGAAATAACGAAATGGCAAAATTCAAACTGTAACTTCAAAATAAAACAGTCAGATAGTTAGTCTTCAGGTAGTTGACTTTTTACTGTATATTATATTGAATCTAGATTTTGATGGAAATTCTTTGATGTCAGGAATTTCCTTTTTGCCCTGCACTAGTCGTTCTTTTCACGTTTCCACTTCATACTCAGGACTTGTTCATCTACTTAACAAGCCATAACGGTACAATCAATAGTTTTGTCATACCCAATGGAACTGAAGCAATCTGTGTGTAGACATCCAACATCCGATTACCATCAGCATCCACAAGGTAATTGCCTCTACTTTGGTTGTAATCACAGAAAAATGCAATATGGCCGACATTCTGAGAATGGAACAGAATACACAAATACAACATAAATCAATAGTGAATATACAACAGATTCATGCACTGAACATCATCAACATATCAACTACTACTAGTATTCCAACATTATGTGGCTAATGATTGGATTACCTTGTACTTACTTGTGTACAAACAAATACCCCCTAGGGAGAAAGAGGATTAAAAATGTTAAACAATAAAAACTTTGGGTGCCACTTTATCATTAAAACAGTATAAAAAATTTCATGATTTCCCAATCTATGATTAATTACATTTTATCAGCACCGATATATAAATCACTTCTCTGTGGTTCCCTCCAAAATAATAACATCATACATTTCCATATTGTGTGAATTATTACCTTCTTGTTAATAAGGCTATGCACTGAATACTTTCCTATGTCATATTTTTGTTTTCTTTCAAGCATAACTGGTTGTCTTCAGTTCTCTATTTTATCATCAACCTATATTTGCATGTACAGTGTATATAAATATTTTCCAAATCACTGAATATTCACCTATCCCCTACACCACCTTTTAACTTCCAAACCATTCAGATAATTCGTACTGGCCTTTTTCATACTTAACTACAATTCTGTGCCAAGTAATTTTCCAGTCAATTTCACTCTGCTCATTTTCACAAACATTCCAAGCAATTGGTGAAATGGCAAAGATGAGTTCAATTTATTTCTCTTCCTCTATTTATTCTTTTCTAAAGCTACATCCTTACTATCACAAACACACAAATTGACACACACATATAAACACACACACACTCATACATTGCTTTTGTATGTACGTAAGGCATTCTGTGTATGCATTTAATATCTATTTAACTACTTATTTTGTTGTTGTCATTTTTAATGTTTTAATCGATGCCTCTGAGAAGGCAAGATTTTATAAAAAAATAAAGGACAAACACACACAAATAATCAGACATCAGTTATATTTCAACAGATAGAGCTCAACTGTTAGATACATCACATTGCTCTGTCCTCACTCATTGACCGCTGTGTGAGAGCATACCTTACACACTACTGATAGAGCTAGAAGCATTTGTAATTTTTAAGGAATTATAATATGTGAAAATAAATGATTCATTCGTTAACGACACAATGACCACACAAAACAAAAATTATTAATTTATAAATGAGATGTTAACTTGACTGCAATTGATGCGACCACACTGAGTGGTATCAAATGAGTGACTAATCTATGTGATGATGTTGACTCATTAACAAGAATGTCAAGTTCACTGACATGGGGTGCACTTTAATTTTAATTTACCAATTTGGAGCACCCCCCCCCCCCCCAAAAAAAAAAAAAAAAAAAAAAAAATGGAGGCAAATGAATCATGTAAATGTGAAGACATATGTCAAGTGGCAACAGATTTAATCAATTGTACTGTTTGCTATGTACCATAATGTATAATATGTTAAATTTATGATGGTCATAAATATTGATATTTTTAAAGCCACAGCAGAACAAATTATGTGGCTCCAATTTGATCAGTGTCATAAACCTCACTGTCCAAAACTTATTTTGTTGCTTCAGCAGAAGTATGTGTTCTGGTTTGCGAGAATGCAATTTGATACTTTTCAAAAATAGATTGGATTGGTATTTTACACTTTTTGTATTTTTTATGGTCATTACATCTCCATTTTATTGTGCTATTTAATAAGAAAATTTCTGGCTTTTATACCATGCAAATTTAGAGTCCACAGGGAAATATACACAAAGTCATGTAACTTTATCACAGTCATTAACATCTTTGTTGATCAAGCACAGCATTCTGACCAATGATAAGTCAGTGTTTATTGGGGAATTTACATAATGTTCAAATATGGTATGATTTGTCAGTTCAGGATGCTATTTACACACTGTTGACATCATTCTAACAGTTGGTGTTACTCATTTGCATGAACAACTTTTGGTTCATGATTTCTCGTTGAGCTAGATGGAGTGAAGAGAACTGATGAGATTTGAAGCTACAGATAGCATTTAGACTATAGTTTACTTTATGATGTGTTGAGTAGGGACTCCAATAGAGTTAATAAATATAGTTACAAGTTTATTATACATCTACAGCAACAGTTATGAAAAGTGTAACAATACTGAAGGAAAGAAAATTTAAAAAACAATTGACAGACAAAATGATTTCCACAATTAATTACCTTTGTTACTTCATCATATTTAGCTTGAAGTTCCTGAAATAAATGTACAAAAAGAAAAGATGAATACTATTGGTGTTATTGTTGTGGTAGGTTTGGGGGGGGGGGGTGGTCATTGGATGAGGTTTACGTTATTTTGAAATATACAATATATTCAATATGTACATAAAATGATAAATTATATGACTCACGTATTGATGTGTGTGTGTATGTGTGTGTGTATTTACTTAAAAGTAGACAACTGTGCAATCGCTGTACGAAAAAATCACAACAGACCACAAAATTTTCCACCCAGGGTACAGCGTGTAAACCACAGCCTCTTTTACAACACTGTCCAAAAAGCGCCATCAATTTCGCAGCATCGCGGATGAAATTTTTGGCTTTTTTTTGCTGTGTTTAGATAAGAATGAGGCTGTGAAACCATTATGGCCATATACAGCCCATTTCATATTAGTGTTTACTGGTGGTGCTGTTTGATACAACCATGCTGCCACCAATAAGCGATTATATTAAATAATATTATATAATAATAGTAATCTTTATTTATACTGGATAGTTCTTTAAACACTTGTCTCCCAAAAAGTCCAGTGACGGCCATTCCTCATGGGTTCAGTGGTACTGATTATCTGAATTATGCATCTGTTATTCATCAGTTTGATAACAGCAATATGCTCACAGTGATAGTGATTGCAAAATGGGCTCCATATTTGATGAATTTTGATTTCTGAATTTGATCACAAATTATATAAATACAATGCACTTTAGACTATTAAACATGGCGTGACTAGGCAGAACATGTACAAATTTAACACATATGATGATATTGATTCAGATGCAAATTTTTCAATTTTTTTCAAAGCTATTCATTCATATATTTGTTACATAATTTTGACTTATATGCAGCAGCAGCAGCAGAAGAAAATATATGACCATAATTAACACATCAAATCTCTCAGGTTTTGAAAGTCTTAGAGCAGTTATGTGTGTTGAATTCTAATATTCAGATATCACAAACAGCAATGAAATGTTCTTTCTTATCTTAGTGGACACATCTACCCTGAAGCACATCTACTATTACATTAGAATTGAACGACTTGGGAAATAATCAATACCTCATTGGAGACTAACATGTACATGTATACACAGCTGAATGCTGATGTCATCATGAAAAGAGCAAAAGCAAGCTATGTGCTATGACTCTCAAATTTTCAAACATGGGTATATCAGGAAACGATGAGAGATGTAATCCTGCTGCCACAGCCATTATCTTTTACATGGACTTAGGGTTTAACCCTAACACATTTTGAAAATAAACAAACTTAAAATACACACTTATCAAAATGTCTAAATTCAGTTGCCATGTATCAAAATGTCTAAATTCTGTTGTTATGTATCAAAATGTCTAAATTCAGTTGCTATGTATCAAAATATCTAAATTCTGTTGTTATGTATCAAAATGTCTAAATTCAGTTGCTGTGTATCAAAATGTATAAATTCAGTTGCTATGTATCAAAATGTCTAAATTCAGTTGCTATGTATCAAAATGTCTAAATTCAGTTGCTATGTAAAATTGGCTATTAAAAATCAGTTGCTAAGTTTATCAATATGATTTCCTATAATTCTGTCAAAGGAAATCCCAAATATATTCTATGAATATCATTTTATGTATTTATTCTACAAAGACAATCATTTTCCATGTGCAAACTTAATAGCTGTCAATGATTGATGATTTGTGCAATGCAAATCGATATTTCTCATTTTGGTAAGACATTTATATGAATGTCTAAGTTATCTCACCACATCACGTTACAAATCAATACCTCTTCACTAATGACACAAGCTCACAAAAAAATCTTTGATAACCCTCCTGTGGTATTAATCAAACACAGACAGCAGGTGTGTGTTCATTTTAACAATTAAAACACTCAGTAGGTACTCCGAAGTAATAAATGATTTCAATAGCTGTCTTGTGCTTATAATGTTCTACTTAAAAAGACTTCTTAGAAAACTAGTAAGACCAGCCTACATGACTATTGCATTAAAGTAATGGATTTTTAAAGCCTGAGGACCAAACAGTTGATAACATACAGGCTTACCAAGCATTAAATATAATCAAGCAGATGCTTTCTGATAGTTTTCTTTACCTCTCACATATTTATACATATCAATGTATATGAAATATGTAATATATCTCGAACTTGACTGGTTCATGTGACATTTGTAGGATTCGTTGCTGTTTATGTTGCCTTTTGAACGCTACTCCTAGGAATTAATTTGACTCAATTAACTGAGTCAATGATCAGGTTGTGGGTCATGTCATGTTCATTAGCAGAGGTGCATGAACAAGGCCAAATTATTCTTTAAAAATTCTGAGGTCAACGTCCTTTTCTGCAAAAGGTCACATGTTATAGAGAAAGTTATAAAATAAATCAG